>NW_025533749.1:0-95000 GCF_020615455.1 Coregonus clupeaformis | reverse complement strand
GATAATGATTGTATTTTGACAATTCTTTTTCGCGATGCGTAGACGTCTATGATTCGGTTAGATTTGGTCTGGTCCGTACCAACCAAATTCGGCCTTGTTTGGGGGTAGAATAATAGCCATATATGCACCAGGATGATTGTGGTTATTTCTACCTTTGTGACCTAGTTAGGATACATCAACATGAAGAGAATTACATTCATATCATCATTATGCGTTTCTGTGTAGTACAGATCAGGGACCCATGATGAAATTCCTTTACCGTAATTCTGTTACCGGGTGTAAATCCACTTCACTTACTGTAGTTCATTAACCAAAATATATTTTTTTCAAACTCAAGGTGTCATGTCATAGCTGACACCCCATTTTTTTCTGAAGAAATCTTTTGTTTTTGGAAAACGTGGTCGCATAAAAAACTGAGGGAGAATTTACTGTAACTCTGTTACCAAACTTTGCATCTGCAGTTCCTCCAGTTTCTGTGTAAATTGTTTGAACGAGTCCTTGTGCATATACAGTTGTTGTAATAGTAAAACCAAAGCTAAACTTAGAAAATAAATGCTTTTTGTTTGGGATACATTTTAAAGGGATAAATCTGAGTCTCAGTGTAATTCCATTACCGTAGAATTGCCCATAACAAAGCAATGCATGTCACCTTGTAGGCTACTACTAAACCAGAACAAGAAACAGTGGTGTGTAGGCTGTATTCTCTTAAAGGGTTAGGAAGAAATACCTGTCAGCTATTTTAACTGGCTGTAATGTCTACTTGGTAAATGTTTTATAATGTCTACTACCGTCTTTCAATGTCAACTGGAAAGTCGATGTCTGTAATGTCTTTTAGTTGTGTTTGGACCCCAGGAGTTATGGAGTCAGTTAATGGGGATCCAACCAGGTAGACTAGCTGTTGTTATGGAGTCAGCTAATGGGGATCCAACCAGGTAGACTAGCTGTTGTTATGGAGTCAGCTAATGGGATTCCAACCAGGTAGACTAGCTGTTGTTATGGAGTCAGCTAATGGGGATCCAACCAGGTAGACTAGCTGTTGTTATGGAGTCAGCTAATGGGGATCCAACCAGGTAGACTAGCTGTTGTTATGGAGTCAGCTAATGGGGATCCAACCAGGTAGACTAGCTGTTGTTATGGAGTCAGCTAATGGGGATCCAACCAGGTAGACTAGCTGTTGTTATGGAGTCAGCTAATGGGGATCCAACCAGGTAGACTAGCTGTTGTTATGGAGTCAGCTAATGGGGATCCAACCAGGTAGACTAGCTGTTGTTATGGACTCAGCTAATGGAGATCCAACCAGGTAGACTAGCTGTTGTTATGGACTCAGCTAATGGAGATCCAACCAGGAACTGTTTTAGTCAGCTAATATCCAAATCAAATTAATAAACATTGGCTGTGCATGTTTAAATGCAACATGAAGTCTCTGTTTGAACTTTGACCACAGACAGTAAAAGTGTTGTCATTGTAATCAATGTTCGAAATATTGACTGTTCTGTTATTTCTTAGTGTAGCTAACTAAGTGAGCTGTGACTCGAAAATTATTATCTCTGGGAGAGAGCAGGAGGGGACCACTGCCTCTAAAATGAGTCTCTCTGGGGAGAGAGAGGATGGGACCACTGCCTCTAAAATGAGTCTCTCTGGGGAGAGAGGAGAGGGGGGCCACTGCCTCTAAAATGACTCAAGACACCAGTTCTAAGAGGTAAGAGATTAATTGTAAAATATACAGTTCTCTTAAAAATATCAAACTAATGAAGAGAAAATTGTTCACAAATTACATAACATGTAGGCCTATATCATTCATTTAAAAGGCCAAAAACAGATTTACCAATTGCAGACTGTAGCTTTATAAAGAGATATCAGGACTTCTATGAGTTCAGCTATACAGTTGTTGAAATGATGTAGATGAGGTATTGATGAGATATTGATGAGGTGATCTGCCTCCCTGTTTTGTTCAGTGTCCAGAAGCCCAGAGCAGAGTCACCAGCCCCCAGCCTGCTATCAATGAAGAGTGATCAGCCACCTGCTTTCAGCCAGGAACCATTACCAGATGACAATAAGGAAGTGGAGAGTTTGGACAGTGAGGGATGCATTAAAGATCACACACAACCTTCTGGACAGAAGAAGTAAGAATGTGTTTCATACAATATTACAAAGAACGGGACAAAGGCCCTTCTAAACCACACACACACACACACACACACACACACACACACACACACACACACACACACACACACACACACACACACACACACACACACACACACACACATACTATGAGTCCCAACTCTGTTTTCCAACAGGTCAAACTCTTCTGACAGTCCAACAAGACATTAAGGCTAAACTGAAACACAAGTATCAACACATATCTGAAGGAATTGGAAACCAAAGTCTGTTAAAGGACATCTACACAGAGCTCTACATCACAGAGGGTGGAAGTGGAGGGGTCAATAATGAACATGAGGTGAGACTGATAGAGATGGCATCCAAGAAACAAACCACACAAGAGACACCAATCAAATGCAACGACATCTTCAAGCCTTTAGCTGGACAAGACAAACCTATCAGAACTGTGCTGACAAAAGGAATCGCTGGCATTGGAAAAACAGTCTCTGTGCAGAAGGTCATCCTTGACTGGGCAGAGGGAAAAGCAAATCAGGACGTTCATTTCATGTTTCCTCTTCCTTTCCGTGATCTGAACCTGAAAAAGGACCAATACAGTCTGATGCAACTTCTTTCCCACTACTTCTCAGAGCTGAAAGAGATTGACAACATTGAAGATGCTGAAACCAAAACTGTTTTCATTTTTGATGGTCTGGATGAGTGTCGACTTCCTCTAGACTTCAAAAACAATGAGAGGTGCTGTGATGTCACGAAGCCAACCTCAGTGGACGTGCTGCTGACAAACCTCATCAAGGGGAATCTGCTTCCCTCTGCTCTCCTCTGGATAACCTCACGGCCTGCAGCAGCCAATCAGATCCCACCTGAGTGTGTTGACCAGGTGACAGAGGTACGAGGGTTCAATGATCCACAGAAGGAGGAGTACTTCAGGAAGAAAATCACAGATCAGAATCTGGCCAATGAAATCATCAAACACATGAAGACATCAAGGAGCCTCCACATCATGTGCCACATGCCAGTCTTCTGTTGGATATCAGCCACTGTCCTTGAGATGATGCTGAAAGAGGCAGAGAAGGATGAAGTCCCCAAAACTCTGACCCAGATGTTCACACACTTCACGCTCATCCAAATCATTGTGAAGAACAAGAAGTATCACAAAGCCACAGAGACAAACCCAAAGGAACTGTCTCAGTCAGACAAATAGATGATCCTGAAACTGGCAAAGCTGGCTTTCCAACAGCTGCAGAAGGGCAACCTGATCTTCTATGAGGAGGACCTGAGAGAGTGTGGCCTTGATGTCACAGAGGCATCAGAGTACTCAGCATTGTGTACAGAGATCTTTAAAGAAGAATCTGGGCTGTACCAAGAGAAGGTCTACAGCTTTGTGCATCTGAGCATTCAGGAGTTTCTAGCAGCAGTGCATGCTTTAGAATCATGTCTGGACAAGAAGGAAAATGTTTTCCCCCCCAAAGCAGTCACTAGTGATGAAGATGATGATTCCTCTGACGATGACTCTGATGAAGCAGCCACTACAACCCTACCCACACAACAGTACAGAGACAGTAGTGATGATGACGAGGAGAAGAATTATGATGATGATTCCTCTGACGATACTATGAAGCCCACTCCAACCCTACTCCAAAATGTCATCACACAACAGTACAGAGACACAGCCCGTTGTCTGACTTATACAGGAGAGCAGTGGACCAGGCCTTGAAGAGTGAGAATGGACACCTGGACCTGTTCCTCCGCTTCCTTCTGGGTCTCTCACTGGAGTCCAATCAGAATCTGTTACGAGGCCTTCTGACACAGACAGGAAGTACAACACAGAGCAATGAGGAAACAGTTGCGATAACAGTCTGGTACCTTTCAGACAAGATCAAAAGGGAATCCTCACCAGAAAGGATCATCAACTTGTTCCACTGTCTGAATGAACTTGGTGCCAACTCTCTAGTTGAAGACATGCAGACCTCCCTGCGATCAGGAACTCTTTCAGAAACAAGACTAAAACCTGACCAATGTTCAGCCCTGGCCTACCTGTTACTGATGTCAGAGGAGGTGCTGGAGGAGTTTGACCTGAAGACATACACCACATCACATGAAGGTTATCTGAGGTTGCTGCCGGTAGTGAAAACCTGCAAGAGAGCACTGTAAGTTCTGCTATTGAGATGATGTATACAGTATCATTATTCTGAAGGATTTGTATATCTAACAGATGATCTCCTCTCTCCAGACTGGATAGCTGTGAACTCACATATAAATCCTATGAGACTCTGGCTTCAGCTCTGCAGACACCAAACTCCCCCCTGAGAGAACTGGACCTCAGCTACAATGACCTGGGAGACAGTGGAGTGAAGCTGCTCTGTGTTGGACTAACCAGTACACTCTGCAACATACAGACACTAGTGTGAGTTAAATATCTTCAGTATCCACTGTGAGTGTTTATATATTATGTATGTAGTTAGTATGTGTATGTTTTTAACATTATTTGAACATCTTGGTAAATATGCAGAAACATACATAAAATGTGATAAATACAGTGGGGAAAAAAAGTATTTAGTCAGCCAACAATTGTGCAAGTTCTCCCACTTAAAAAAGATGAGAGAGGCCTGTAATTTTCATCATAGGTACACGTCAACTATGACAGACAAATTGAGGAAAGAAAAATCAGAAAATCACATTGTAGGATTTTTTATGAATTTATTTGCAAATTATGGTGGAAAATAAGTATTTGGTCACCTACAAACAAGCAAGATTTCTGGCTCTCACAGACCTGTAACTTCTTCTTTAAGAGGCTCCTCTGTCCTCCACTCGTTACCTGTATTAATGGCACCTGTTTGAACTTGTTATCAGTATAAAAGACACCTGTCCACAACCTCAAACAGTCACACTCCAAACTCCACTATGGTGAAGACCAAATAACTGTCAAAGGACACCAGAAACAAAATTGTAGACCTGCACCAGGCTGGGAAGACTGAATCTGCAATAGGTAAGCAGCTTGGTTTGAAGAAATCAACTCTGGGAGCAATTATTAGGAAATGGAAGACATACAAGACCACTGATAATCTCCCTCGATCTGGGGCTCCACGCAAGTTCTCACCCCGTGGGGTCAAAATGATCACAAGAACGGTGAGCAAAAATCCCAGAACCACACGGGGGGACCTAGTGAATGACCTGCAGAGAGCTGGGACCAAAGTAACAAAGCCTACCATCAGTAACACACTACGCCGCCAGGGACTCATATCCTGCAGTGCCAGACGTGTCCCCCTGCTTAAGCCAGTACATGTCCAGGCCCGTCTGAAGTTTGCTAGAGTGCATTTGGATGATCCAGAAGAGGATTGGGAGAACGTCATATGGTCAGATGAAACCAAAATATAACTTTTTGGTAAAAACTCAACTCGTCCTAGAATGCTGAGTTGCATCCAAAGAACACCATACCTACTGTGAAGCATGGGGGTGGAAACATCATGCTTTGGGGCTGTTTTTTCTGCAAAGGGACCAGGACGACTGATCCGTGTAAAGGAAAGAATGAATGGGGCCATGTATCGGAGATTTTGAGTGAAAACCTCCTTCCATCAGCAAGGGCATTGAAGATGAAACGTGGCTGGGTCTTTCAGCATGACAATGATCCCAAACACACCGCCCGGGCAACGAAGGAGTGGCTTCGTAAGAAGCATTTCAAGGTCCTGGAGTGGCCTAGCCAGTCTCCAGATCTCAACCCCATAGAAAATCTTTGGAGGGAGTTGAAAGTCCGTGTTGCCCAGCGACAGCCCCAAAACATCACTGCTCTAGAGGAGATCTGCATGGAGGAATGGGCCAAAATACCAGCAACAGTGTGTGAAAACCTTGTGAAGACTTACAGAAAACGTTTGACCTGTGTCATTGCCAACAACGGGTATATAACAAAGTATCGAGAAACTTTTGTTATTGACCAAATACTTATTTTCCACCATAATTTGCAAATAAATTCATTAAAAATCCTACAATGTGATTTTCTGGAATTTTTTAAACTTCTCATTTTGTCTGTCATAGTTGACGTGTACCTATGATGAAAATTAGAGGCCTCTCTCATCTTTTTAAGTGGGAGAACTTGCACAATTGGTGGCTGACTAAATACTTTTTTCCCCCACTGTATATCAAACTAAGGTTAAATGTCTTGAGTGAGTTAGTATGTTTTTAACATTGGTTAATCATGTGTCCTTCTGTTATTGTCTTAATGCATCTCATTATTCTTAAAGCTTTGCATATTTATCAGTGTATCAACATATCTCCTCTCTCCAGACTGGCGTGCTGTGAACTCGGATATAAATCCTGTGAGACTCTGGCCTCAGCTCTGCAGACACCACACTCCCCCCTGAGAGAACTGGACCTCAGCTACAATCACCTGGGAGACAGAAGAGTGGAGCGGCTCTGTGTTGGACTAACCAGTCCACTCTGCAACATACAGACACTAGTGTGAGTTAAATATCTTCAGTATCCACTGTGAGTGTTTATATATTATGTATGTGTATGTTTTTAACATTATTTGAACATCTTGGTAAATATGCAGAAACATACATAAAATGTGATAAATACAGTGGGGAAAAAAGTATTTAGTCAGCCACCAATGTGTGCAAGTTCTCACTTAAAAGATAGAGAGGCCTGTAATTTTCATCATAGGTACACATCAACTATGACAGACAAATTGAGGAAAGAAAATCCAGAAAACCACATTGTAGGATTTTTAATGAATTTATTTGCAAATTATGGTGGAAAATAAGTATTTGGTCACCTACAAACAAGCAAGATTTCTGGCTCTCACAGACCTGTAACTTCTTCTTTAAGAGGCTCCCTCTGTCCTCCACTCGTTACCTGTATTAATGGCACCTGTTTGAACTTGTTATCAGTATAAAAGACACCTGTCCACAACCTCAAACAGTCACACTCCAAACTCCACTATGATCAAGACCAAAGAACTGTCAAAGGACACCAGAAACAAAATTGTAGACCTGCACCAGGATGGGAAGACTGAATCTGCAATAGGTAAGCAGCTTGGTTTGAAGAAATCAACTCTGGGAGCAATTATTAGGAAATGGAAGACATACAAGACCACTGATAATCTCCCTCGATCTGGGGCTCCACGCAAGATCTCACCCCGTGGGGTCAAAATGATCACAAGAACAGTGAGCAAAAATCCCAGAACCACACGGGGGGACCTAGTGAATGACCTGCAGAGAGCTGGGACGAAAGTAACAAAGCCTACCATCAGTAACACACTCGCCGCCAGGGACTCATATCCTGCAGTGCCAGACGTGTCCCCCTGCCTTAAGCCAGTACATGTCCAGGCCCGTCTGAAGTTTGCTAGAGTGCATTTGGATGATCCAGAAGAGGATTGGGACAATGTCATATGGTCAGATGAAACCAAAATAGAACTTTTTGTAAAAACTCATCAACTCGTCGTGTTTGGAGGACAAAGAATGCTGAGTTGCATCCAAAGAACACCATACCTACTGTGCAGCATGGGGGTTGGAAACATCATGCTTTGGGGCTGTTTTTCTGCAAAGGGACCAGGACGACTGATCCGTGTAAGAGGAAAGAATGAATGGGGCCATGTATCGTGAGATTTTGAGTGAAAACCTCCTTCCATCAGCAAGGGCATTGAAGATGAAACGTGGCTGGGTCTTTCAGCATGACAATGATCCCAAACACACCGCCCGGGCAACGAAGGAGTGGCTTCGTAAGAAGCATTTCAAGGTCCTGGAGTGGCCTAGCCAGTCTCCAGATCTCAACCCCATAGAAAATCTTTGGAGGGAGTTGAAAGTCCGTGTTGCCCAGCGACAGCCCCAAAACATCACTGCTCTAGAGGAGATCTGCATGGAGGAATGGGCCAAAATACCAGCAACAGTGTGTGAAAACCTTGAAGACTTACAGAAAACGTTTGACCTGTGTCATTGCCAACAAAGGGTATATAACAAAGTATTGAGAAACTTTTGTTATTGACCAAATACTTATTTTCCACCATAATTTGCAAATAAATTCATTAAAAATCCTACAATGTGATTTTCTGGATTTTTTTTCCTCATTTTGTCTGTCATAGTTGACGTGTACCTATGATGAAAATTAGAGGCCTCTCTCATCTTTTTAAGTGGGAGAACTTGCACAATTGGTGGCTGACTAAATACATTTTTCCCCCACTGTATATCAAACTAAGGTTAAATGTCTTGAGTGAGTTAGTATGTTTTTAACATTGGTTAATCATGTGTCCTTCTGTTATTGTCTTAATGCATCTCATTATTCTTAAAGCTTTGCATATTTAACAATGTATCACTACATTCTCCTCTCCCAGACTGGCTGACTGTAAACTCACATATGAATCCTGTGAGACTCTGGCCTCAGCTCTGCAGACACCAAACTCCCCCTTGAGAGAACTGGACCTCAGCTACAATGACCTGGGAGACAGAGGAGTGGAGCTGCTCTGTGTTGGACTAACCAGTCCACTCTGCAACATACAGACACTTGTGTGAGTTAACTATCTTCAGTATCCACTGTAGTGTTTATATATTATGTATGTACTATATACTGAACAAGAATATAAACGCAACATGCAACAATTTGAAAGGTTTTACTGAGTTACAGTTCATTGAGGAAATCAGTCAATTGAAATAAATTCATTAGGCCCTAATCTATGGATTTCACATAAATGGGAATTCAGATATGCATCTGTTGGTCACAGATACCTTAAAAAGTATGGTGTGTATCAGAAAACCAGTCCGTATCTGGTGTGACCACCATTTGCCTCATGCAGCACGACACATCTCCCTTCACATAGAGTTGATCAGGCTGTTGATTGTGGCCTGTGGAATGTTGTCCCACTCCTCTTCAATGGCTGTGCTGAAGTTGCTGGAAACTGCCGGGAACTGGAAGACGCTGTCGTACCGTCGATCCAGAGCATCCCAAACATGCATGTCTGGTGAGTATGCAGTCCATGGAAGAACTGGGACATTTTCAGCTTCCAGGAAATGGATACAGATCCTTGCGACAAGGGGCCGGCATTATCATGCTGAAACATGAGGTGATGGCGGCTGTTGAAGGCACGACAATGGGCCTCGGATCTCATCACGGTATCTCTGTGCATTCAAATTACCATCGATAAAATGTGATTTTGTTCATTGTCCGTAGCTTATGCCGCCCATACCATAACCCCACCTCCACCATGGGGCACTCTGTTCTTAACGTTGAAATCTGCAAACCGCTTGCCCACACAATGCCATCACGACGCCATACACGCTTTCTGCCATCTTCCCGTACAGTTGAAACCGGGATTCATCCGTGAAAGCACATTTCTCCAGTGTGCCGTGGCCATCGAAGGGTGAGCATTTGCCCACAGAAGTCGGTTTCGACGCCGAACTGCAGTCAGGTCAAGACCCTGGTGAGGATGATGTAGTACGCAGATGAGCTTCCCTGAGACTGTTTCTGACAGTTTGTGCAGAACGTTTTCGGTTGTGAAAACCCACAGTTAAATCAGCTGTCCTGGTGGCTTGTCTCAGACCATCCTGCAGATGAAGAAGCCGGATGTGGAGGTCCTGGACTGGCGTTTTACAATGGTCTGCGGTTGTGGGCGGTTGGATGTCTGCGGGGGCTTGAACAAATTTGCTAGGTGTAGTCATGGGAGGTGGTTTATGGTAGGTTTAATGACATAAATTCTCTGGCTTAACACTCTGGTGCTGACATTCCTGCAGTCACCCCGATCATGCAATTGCTAACCCTCCACTCTGCAACACACAGACACTAGTGTGAGTTAACTATCTTCAGTATGACTTATTATGTGGATGTTTTAAACATTTGTTAATCATGTGCTCTTCTACCCTCTAGTCTGGGTCAGTGTGGTCTGACAGAGGGTTGCTGTTCAGATCTGGCCTCAGTCCTGAGTTCACCCAACTCACAACTGAAACAACTGGAGCTGAGACACAATGACCTGCAGGACTCAGGAGTTACACTGCTGTCTGCTAGACTGGAGGATCCAGACTGTAAACTACACATCCTGGGGTAAGTACAGCTGTTTCAGTCAGGTTGGTACTGAGCTGAGTTACACTGCCCTCTGCTGGACTGGAGGATCCAGACTGTAAACTACACACACTGGGGTATGTACAGCTGTTTCAGTCAGGTCGGTACTTCTTAGAAATATATACAAATACTCTGAAAATCAAATGTTTCATGACAATGTTTGTGTCATGGACAAATATATGGGTGTCCTACAAGATGATTGACACCAGTCCACCAACCTAGACAGCTGTTGTGTCTCTCTGTAGGCTGTCTGGCTGTCTGGTCACAGAGGAGGGCTGTGCTGCTCTGTCTTCAGCTCTGAGGTCAAACCCCTCCCACCTGAAAGAGCTGGACCTGAGCTACAATCACCCAGGAGACTCTGCAGGGGGACTGCTTTCAGCTGCTCTGGTGGATCCCACATATAAACTGATGAAGCTGAAGTAAGTCAGAATAGATGTCCTAATAGTGTGAGCAGTGGTTGTGGCCTATGTAGTGTAGTAGGTTCAGTAACATGAGGACATGATGGTAGAATACAGGAGACGTTTACCCAGCAGGCTTAGCACTCCAACACAGCATACATCATCACCACATGAATACTCTTCTTCTGCATCTCTGATATCCTGTTGGAATTGTACTCTGTTCTGTATGCGTAGGTAGTATCCTGTATTCTCTAGTAATGAATTGTACTCTGTTCTATATGCAGTAGTGGTATCGTTGTCTTGTAATAACTTGGATAGTGCACCAGAACACAACAATATGGTTTAAATGTTGACTGCTTTATTAAGTCTTTGTCAGTCAATAACCTGTTTCTCCTACAGTGTGGATCATGGTGGAGAGTTCAGGCTGAAATCAGGGCTGAGGAAATGTAAGTCTCTTCAATCCTAATTAACTACATATTCAGAACTACAGTAACATAGTAACTAATCAATACTTGTTCTCTACCTACAAAAACAACATTTTATATGAAGATGTGGTTTGATTAAACTCTCTTTTTGTCTACAGATGCCTGTCATCTCACCCTGGACCCAAATACAGCAAACCCAGACCTGATACTGTCTGAGGGGAACAGGAAGGTGAAATTGGTGGTGGAGAAGCAGCATTATGAAGACCATCCAGACAGATTTGACAGTCTTCCCCAAGTTCTCTGCAGAGAAGGCTTATCTGGATCTCGTTATTACTGGGAGGTGGAGATGGATGGTGACATTTCTCATATTGGTGTGGTGTACAAAGGAATGAAGAGGAAGGGAGTGGAGATGGACAGTTGGATTGGAGCCAATAGGAAGTCCTGGGGTTTATTCTGCTCTGACAGTGGTTATCACTTTCACCATGCTGGAGTCAGCAGATACATCCCTGGTCCTGTTTCTAACAGAGTTGGAGTGTATCTGGACTGGCCAGCTGGTACTTTGTCTTTCTATATCGTGTCCTCCTCTGGTACACTGACACACCTTTACACAGAACACACCACATTCACTGAACCCTTCTATCCTGGGTTTGGGTTTGGGTTTGGGGTTTCCTCCTTCTCAATGACCCTGTGTCAGATAGATGACCAACACATTCAAAGGTGAGTCATAGCAATGTTTCATCATGTGTTTTCCTCTGGAATCATTCCTACAATTAGATTAGTAGTGGTGTGTTTTAATGTGTTCTGTTGGACCTACAGACAGTTAGATTAGTAGTAGTGGTGTGTTTTAATGTGTTCTGTTGGACCTACAGACAGTTAGATTAGTAGTAGTGGTGTGTTTTAATGTGTTCTGTTGGACCTACAGACAGTTAGATTAGTAGTAGTGGTGTGTTTTAATGTGTTCTGTTGGACCTACAGACAGTTAGATTAGTGGTGGTGGTGTGTTTTTAATGTGTTCTGTTGGACCTACAGACAGTTAGATTAGTATTGGTGTGTTTTTAATGTGTTCTGTTGGACCTACAGACAGTTAGATTAGTATTGGTGTGTTTTTAATGTGTTCTGTTGGACCTACAGACAGTTAGATTAGTGGTGGTGGTGTGTTTTTAATGTGTTCTGTTGGATGTACAGATGTTTCCTCTCCTATGTCTCACTGTAGTGTCAGTTTCACTCTAACCACAAGAGGGCATCAGAACCTGTTAAAATAATACCTGGTGACTTCAGGTCTCTAGGGGCTTTCATCAAGATAAGCAATGTCACCTGTAATGTCACCATCAGTATTGACTTCATGGAAGTTGGACATAGTGTTATGTCACATTTGGCAATGCACCTGCATAGGGAGTGTTCTGTCACCCCTTTATACACCCTTTGTAATTGCTTATGAAGACTGTATGTATGCTATATAAAGCCTTTATAAGTTGTATTTAGTTTAATCACAGTCTATCCATCTGCTTTCCCAACAGCAGCACCATGGTGGAGAGTGTTGTATCAAGCCTGGACCTGAGAACACCAGAGACCAGATATGTCGAGTATTAACTGATAATTGTTTTAAAATCAAAATACGATTAAAGCGTTCTTGAGTCCCAGGCAAGGAACACAATCATGATCTATTTGGTCAAACAAACTTAAAGGTAGAGTCAGCAACATGGTCGGTGTGTTCATTAGGCGATATGGCTGACGCACTGCCAAACGGGAAAAGGGAAGGGATTTTTTTCTAATCAATTATATCACCGCAACAGTAGTTTTCAGTGTTCTAATCTAGACGTCTGATCTGCCACTAAATGTCCAATCAGGCTAAAGTCGGTATTCAAATGGCCCCGCTTCCTTTTGGGGCGATTTCAGTCAGGTTGAAAATCGCCCAGGAGTCTCTCATGACTATCATGTAAAAAATTTTTTTCTCAAATATCAGAGCTTTCAATACAATCTCAATGGGTTCGGGAGGGCTTGCACTTCTTTACGCTTTCGTCATACGTAACATAAGTAACCATGAACATAACTTAGAAAAAGAGCGGGTAGCAGCGTCAATCAATTCACGTACAACTGTCAAGATGGCTAGCTTCTGCGAGGCAAAGATGAAACTGAGGGCTCCACCAACCCTGGTATTTTCTTGGACTTGTCAACTTTATGGCACAATTAGATGAGGTGTTTGATGACCATCTTAAAAATGCTAAAGTTTTCAGGACATCAAGGGACCATTCAAAAGCGAGCTACTGGAGTGTATGCTAGCGGTCATGAGGGGAACATATTGTGGAGGAGGTGAAGTCGCGGGCAACCGAGCTATCCGCTGACGAGACCACGGACGTTTCTACACAGACACAGCTGGTGCTTGTGCTGAGGTACATGATAGCAACCACAGTGCAGGAGCGCTTTTTTTGAGTTCCTTCCCATCTCGGAATCAACCTCAGTCTCAATCGCCAGTGTGCTTTTGGAGAGACTGAACGGTCTTTTTGCCGATGACGAGAAAGTCAAACTCATTGCACGTAAGCTTACGATGGAGCCAGTGTGATGAGGTGAGAGAAGGCTGGTGTGCAGCAAAATGTGCGTGAGCATTTCAAGAATGCCCATTACGTCCATTGCTATGCGCATCAGTGAATTTGATCATGCAGCAAGCTAGAACAGTTTCAGTACAAGTAATGTAGCCCTCTCTCTCTCTTTTGTCCCTCCTGTCTGTCTCTTTAACACACACGCCCAAATCAGTTCACAGTTGATGTTGTTTAAAATAGTTATTTTTCATTTTTTTAAAAGGAAAAAAAAAAAAAAAATCTGTTCATGTTCATTTTTACAAATCTATATAATTGGCCAGAATATGGTTGTTCATATTTACAAATCTATACAAATTGGCCAGAATATGGTTGTCCATTTTTACAAAGCCAATACAGATAGCTGTGTTTACCTTTTTCTATAAATTATTTTCAAATTCTGTTTTCAGGCAAAATGTCTATCACTGTTTCATTTCACAATCTATACAAGAGGGTCAGAATATGAAGTCTATAAACATTTCTTATTGCCAATAACTTGCATCAATGTTTTCAGTAGCCTCTATCAAAAGCTCCTGCTTGCTTGTTGTGAATTATGCTCAGGTGCACCATATTTCCAATTCAACCATGAGGCCCTTTTGAAGGCAAGTAATGTGTATATCAGTATTGACTTATATGCTGCCCCTGTCTTCATGTTGTTGCTGGACATATCTTTTTTAAAATGTGTGTAGGTCACCTAAATCATCAGAAAAATTGCCCCCCCTGAGAATTTTTTCAGGAGCCGCCACTGGTCAGCAATATGATGTAGATGCACAAAGTAAACATCATAGTGGGTCAATTTCTACAACAACTAAGAGTGTTGGAGCGCGATGCTAAACTTCTCTGTTTTGGTCCCGTGGCTACCACACTGTAAGAGAGTGAAGAGAACCCGTGCACATGGGCAGATACTGTGTGAGAGAGAAGTCAGGCATCTTGCTCATCACAATATCTGCGGTGCTGCTCGTACAACATCATTTAGTTTTAATATTTATTAATTATTACATGAGATTGTCCGTTTTAAATAACAACTACTTTTGACTTCAGGGATTCCTCAGAGCTGTAAGACTTGTGACCATGTTGAGGTAAGTCATAATGTAAATTCTCACTTTTACATACCTTCAGGAGTCAGGCACAGTCTGAAAGCCAGGTGTGTACTGACCAACCATTCATACTGGGATATAGACAGTCCTGTGTTCTGCTTTAGTAATATAAACACAGTCTGAAAGCCAGGTGTGTACTGACCAACCATTCATACTGGGATATAGACTGTCCTGTGTTCTGCTTGTAGGAATGCAGGATTTTAACTTCTGTCATATTTTGTCATTAGACAGTTTAATTGGATCAATCACCAGCATTCCATGTAACATTGAATAAATACATTAGATTAGTTACTTTGGTTAATGGGCCAGTTTCCCGGACACAGATTAAGCCTAGTCCTGGACCTTAAATAACTTTCTATTGAAACTTCCATTGATCATGCTTTAAATCCAGCACTAGACTCAATCTTTGTCCAGGAAACTGGCCCCATATGTATAACTGACATGCTTGTCCTTGTTCAGGACTCCACACACTGGCTTCAGATTGAACCCTTGACTTCCACTGTCCAGGGAGTGACAATGTTCCGGTAAAATAACTACTTTTAACATTTAATTCCACTTGCTAGTGTATTTCCCCATTACCTTTGGGAATAGTCTTCTAATCCAACCTCTCCATTTGACGATTGACCCTCTCTACCATATCTTGTTGTTGCCCTCAGGCACAGGACACCCAAGGGGTGTTATGAGTGCACAGTGTCTGGGCTCCGCTGGGTGTGTGAGAGAGATGTCATTCTGAAGTATCACTTCAGGAACTGGGAACCCTACAGTCACCTTCTAAAAGACATGCAGTACGGACAAGGTGGTCCATTGCTGGACATCACTATGGAGTTAGGTGAACTGGAGGAAGTTCATCTGCCACACTTTGTTTGTTTAGGTAAAACCATATAGACAGAGTATTCAGAAAGACATTTCCATGTAACTGAGTTTCACTTCCTGAATGAATAAATGAATATTCTGGGAGTTTGAGTTTACTGTGATCTGGTACCGCATATTCTTTGTGTTTTAGTTGGATGAATAATACAATATTGGTCTTTCTGTCTCCTTTTTATTGTGTTGTTCAGGGACCAACCCTTCCCTGAGGAATGAGATGAAGATTCTTCATGTAGAGGAACATGGAGTGTCTGTTGAGGAAGTGCATGAGGTCACCAGATTCCATGCTAAGATTCTCCATCCCAAGTTCTCAGCTATCGCTGTTATACTGAGCTATATCTTTTCGTGGAACATAGATGTCCACTGTGAGCTGATGCTCTATATGACAGTGAAAAAGGAAACACTAATTCCACGCCTATACCTGTTCCCCAGTAACCCCAGCCAAATACAGGTGAGGTACCATTCTTTTAGAGGTGACCTTAACTAAGCAGTGGTACGGTTTATGTTGACACTCATAACATGAAGATAATAGTTTGTTGCTAGTTTTCTGAATAATGTTTGAATAAGACTATACATTGACTGGCTGTGTATTTCATGCCTCGTTTCGCAGGCTGTGGAACAACAGGAAAAGTCTCAAGGGTCTTCAAGGGTTCTCATCACAAGACCAGAGCAGGCCTTCAAACTGAATAGTTACTTCAGACTGAACATTCCCTGTTCTACCTACATCAATCCACCGGTACAGTTTTAGTAGACTAAGAACATGAATCTAACATTTAAGTCACATTTCTATCCATTGCTCTCTCTCGCTCGATGGCTCTCAATTCACATGGCTTTATTGGCATGGGAAACATATGTTTACATTGCAAGCAATCTCTCTCTCGCTCTCTCCATCTCTCTCCAGAAGATTCATCTCATACATAGAGACTCCACACCAAGCTTTTTCAAGGCGGTTGTGAAAATGACAGGGGTTGACATTGAGATGGAGTTATTCGGTGATGATGAGAGGATTGCATGGAAAGAAGTGGTATCACAAGGTAGGAGCATATGTCAATCATAACTTTGTACTTTTGTAACAGATGCTATTTAGAGTGATATAACCTCATTTGTTTATCTTTCAGATGAATACATCACTGCCACCCATTCAACAAGTAAGTAAACATGAGTTACAGTGCATTCAGAAAGTATTCAGACCCTTGACTTTTTCCACATTTTGTTACGTTACAGCCTTATTATAAAATGGATTAAATCGTTTTCCCCCTCATCAATCTGCACAAAATACCCCATAATGACAAAGCAAAAACAGGTTTTTAGACATTGTTGCAAATGTATATATAAAAAAAAAACTGAAATATTACATTTACATAAGTATTCAGACCCTTTACTCAGAACTTTGTTGAAGCACCTTTGGCAGCGATTACAGCCTTGAGTCTTCTTGGGTATGACGCTACAAGCTTGGCACACCTGTATTTGGGGAGTTTCTCCCATTCTTCTCTGCAGAAGCTCTGTCAGGTTGGATGGGGAGCGTCGCTGCACTGCTATTTTCAGGTCTCTCCAGAGATGTTCGATCGGGTTCAAGTCCGGGCTCTGGCTGGGCCACTCAAGGAAATTCAGAGACTTGTCCCGAAGCCACTCCTGCGTTGTCTTGTCTATGTGCTTAGGGTAGTTGTCCCGTTGGAAGGTGAACCTTGGCCCCAGTCTGAGGTCCTGAGCGCTCTGGAGCAGGTTTTCATTAAGGCTATCTCTGTACTTTGCTGAGTTAATCTTTCCCTCGATCCTGACTAGTCTCCCGGTCCCTGCCGCTGAAAAACATCCCCACAGTATGATGCTGCCACCACCATGCTTCACCATAGGGATGGTGCCAGGGTTCTTCCAGATGTGACGCTTGGCATTCAGGCCAAAGAGTTCAATCTTGGTTTCATCAGACCAGAGAATCTTGTTTCTCATGGTCTGAGAGTCCTTTAGGTGCCTTTTGGCAAACTCCAAGCGGGCTGTCATGTGCCTTTTACTGAGGAGTGGCTTCCGTCTGGCCACTCTACCATAAAGGCCTGATTGGTGGAGTTCTGCAGAGATGGTTGTCCTTCTGGAAGGTTCTCCCATCTCCACAGAGGAACTCTGGAGCTCTGTCAGAGTGACCATCTGGTTCTTAGTCACCTCCCTGACCAAGGCCTTTCTCCCCCGCTTGCTCAGTTTGGCCGGGCGGCCAGCTCTAGGAAGAGTCTTGGTGGTTCCAAACTTCTTCCATTTAAGAATGATGGAGGCCACTGTGTTCTTGGGGACCTTCAATGATGCAGAAATGTTTTAGTACACTTCCCCAGATCTGTGCTTTGACACAATCTCGGAGCTCTACGGACAATTCCTTCGACCTCATGGCTTGGTTTTTGCTCTGACATGCACTGTCAACTGTGGGACCTTATATAGACAGGTGTGTGCCTTTCCAAATCATGTCCAATCAATTGAATTTACCACAGTTGGACTCCAATCAAGTTGTAGAAACATCTCAAGGATGATCAATGGAAACAGGATGCACCTGAGCTCAATTTCGAGTCTCGTAGCAAAGGGTCTGAATACTTATGTAAATAAGGTATCTGTCTTTTATTTTTAATACATTTGTAAACATTTGCAAAAACCTGTTTTCGCTTTGTCATTATGGGGTATTGTGTGTAGATTGATGAGGAAAAACATGTAGTTAATCCATTTTATAATAAGGCTGTAACGTAACAAAATGTGGAAAAAGTCAAGGGGTCTGAAGACTCAGTAATTGGTAAATTGATAAAAGCATTATCAATCTACAGTTGAAGTCGGAAGTTTACGTACACTTAGGTTGGAGTCATTAAAACTAGTTTTTCAACCACTCCACAAATTTCTTGTTAACAAACTATAGTTTTGGCAAGTCAGTTAGGACATCTACTTTGTGCATGACACAAGTAATTTTTCAAACAATTCTTTACAGACAGATTATTTCACTTATAGTTCACTGTATCACAATTCCAGTGGGTCAGAGGTTTACATACACACTATGAGCTGTATAAGGCCATAAATCAACAGGAAAACGCTCATCCAGATGCAGTGCTCCTAGTGGCCGGGGACTTTAATGCAGGGAAACTTAAATCCGTTCTACCTCATTTCTACCAGCATGTTAAATGTGCAACCAGAGGAAAAAAAACTCTAGACCACCTTTACTCCACACACAGAGACGCATACAAAGCTCTCCCTCGCCCTCCATTTGGCAAATCTGACCATAACTCTATCCTCCTGATTCCTGCTTATAAGCTTAAACTAAAGCAGGAAGCACCAGTGACTCGGTTAATAAAAAAGTGGTCAGATGACGCAGATGCTAAGCTACAGGACTGTTTTGCTAGCACAGACTGGAACATGTTCCAGGATTCTTCAGATAGCATTGAGGAGTACACCACATCAGTCACTGGCTTCATCAATAAATGCATCGATGTCGTCCCCACAGTGACCATACGTACATACCCCAACCAGAAGCCATGGATTACAGGAAACATCCATACTGAGCTAAAGGGTAGAGCTGCCACTTTCAAGGAGCGAGACTCTAACCCGGACGCTTATAAGAAATCCCGCTATGCCCTCCGATGAACCATCAAACAGGCAAAGAGTCAATACAGGACTAAGATTGAATCGTACTACACTGGCTCTGACGCTCGTCGGATGTGGCAGGGCTTGAAAACTATTACAGACTACAAAGGAAGCACAGCCGCGAGCTGCCCAGTGACACAAGACTTCAGACGAGCTAAACCACTTCTATGCTCAAGCCCCGAGGCAAGCAACACTGAAGCATGCATGAGAGCACCAGCTGTTCCGGATGACTATGTGATCACGCTCTCCGTAGCCGATGTGAGTAAGACTTTTAAGCAGGTCAACATTCACAAGGCCGCAGGGCCAGACGGATTACCAGGACGTGTACTCCGAGCATGTGCTGACCAACTGGCAAGTGTCTTCACTGACATTTTCAACATGTCCCTGACTGAGTCTGTAATACCAACATGTTTCAAGCAGACCCCCATAGTCCCCGTGCCCAAGGACTCTAAGATAACCTGCCTAAATAACTACCGACCCGTAGCACTGACGTCTGTAGCCATGAAGTGCTTTGAAAGTCTGGTCATGGCTCACATCAACAGCATTATCCCAGAAACCCTAGACCCACTCCAATTTGCATACCGCCCCAACAGATCCACAGATGATGCAATCTCTATTGCATTCCACACTGCCCTTTCCCACCTGGACAAGAGGAACACCTACGTGAGAATGCTATTCATTGACTACAGCTCAGCATTCAACACCATAGTGCCCTCAAAGCTCATCACTAAGCTAAGGATCCTGGGACTAAACACCTCCCTCTGCAACTGGATCCTGGACTTCCTGACGGGCCGCCCCCAGGTGGTAAGGGTAGGTAACATCACCAACGAACTATCATGGTCCAAACACACCAAGACAGTCGTGAAGAGGGCACGACAAAGCCTATTCCCCCTCAGGAGACTGAAAAGATTTGGCATGGGTCCTCAGATCCTCAAAAAATTCTACAGCTGCACCATCGAGAGCATCCTGACTGGTTGCATCACCGCCTGGTATGGCAACTGCTTGGCCTCCTGACCACAAGGCACTACAGAGGGTAGTGCGTATGGCCCAGTACATCACTGGGGCCAAGCTCTGCCATCCAGGACCTCTATACCAGGCGGTGTCAGAGGAAGGCCCTCAAAATTGTCAAAAACTCCAGCCACCCTAGTCATAGACTGTTCTCTCTGCTACCGCACGGCAAAGCGGTACCCGGAGTGCCAAGTCTAGGTCCAAAAGTCTTCTCAACAGCTTCTACCCCCAAGCCATATGACTCTGAACAGCTAATCATGGCTACCCGGACTATTTGCACTGCCCCCACCCCATCCTTTTTACGCTGCTGCTACTCTGTTAATTATTTATGCATAGTCACTTTAACTCTACCCACATGTACATATTACTTCAACTACCTCAACTAGTCGGTGCCCCCCACATTGTGACTCTGCACCGTACCCCCTTGTATATATAGCCTCCCTACTGTTATTTTATTTTACTTCTGCTCTTTTTTTCTCAACACTTTTTTTGTTGTTGTTTTATTTTTACTTTTTTGTTAAAAATAAATGCACTGTTGGTTAAGGGCTGTAAGTAAGCATTTCACTGTAATGTCTGCACCTGTTGTATTCGGCGCATGTGGCCAATAAAATTTGATTAGATTATATTTGACACTAAATTGACTGTGCCTTTAAACAGCTTGGAAAATTCCAGAAAATTATGTCATGGCTTTAGAAGCTTCTGATAGGCTAATTGACATAATTTGAGTCAATTGGAGGTGTACCTGTGGATGTATTTCAAGGCCTACCTTCAAACTCAGTGCCTCTGCTTGACATCATGGGAAAATCAAAATAAATCAGCCAAGACCTCAGAAAAAGATTTGTAGACCTCCACAAGTCTGGTTCATCCTTGGGAGCAATTTCCAAACGCCTGAAGGTACCACGTTCATCTGTACAAACAATAGTATGCAAGTATAAACACCATGGGACCACGCAGCCGTCATACCGCTCAAGAAGGAGACACGTTCTGTCTCCTAGAGATTAACATACTTTGGTGCGAAAAGTGCGACTCAATCTGAGAACAACAGCAAAGGACCTTGTGAAGATGCTGGAGGAAACAGGTACAAAAGTATCTATGTCCACACTAAAATGAGACCTATATCGACATAACCTGAAAGGCTGCTCAGCAAGGAAGAAGCCACTGCTCCAAAACTGCCATAAAAAAGCCAGACTACGGTTTGCAACTGCACATGGGGACAAAGATCGTACTTTTTGGAGAAATGTCCTCTGGTCTGATTAAACAAAAATAGAACTGTTTGGCCATAATGACCATCGTTATGTTTGGAGGAAAAAGGGGAAGGCTTGCGAAGCCGAAGAACACCATCCCAACCGTGAAGCATGGTGGCAGCATCATGCTGTGGCGGTAAGCTTTGCTGCAGGAGGGACTGGTGCACTTCACAAAATAGATGGCATCATGAGGAAGGAAAATTATGTGAATATATTGAAGCAACATCTCAAGACATCAGTCAGGAAGTTAAAGCTTGGTTGCAAATGGGTCTTCCAAACGGACAATGACCCCAAGCATACTTCCAAAGTTGTGGCAAAATGGCTTAGTAGGACAACAAAGTCAAGGTATTTGAGTGGCCATCACAAAGCCCTGACCTCAATCCTATAGAAAATGTGTGGGCAGAACTGGAAAAAAGCGTGTGCGAGCAAGGAGGGCCTACAAACCTGACTCAGTTACACCAGCTCTGTCAGGAGGAATGGGCCAAAATTTCACCCAACTTATTGTGGGAAGCTTGTGGAAGGCTACCCAAACGTTTGACCCAAGTTAAACAATTTAAAGGCAATGCTACCAAATACCCACGGGGGCCAGTATGAAAAATGTATGCACTCACTAATTGTAAGTCGCTCTGGATAAGAGCGTCTGCTAAATGACTAAAATGTAAATGTAAAAAATACTAATTGAGTGTATGTAAACTTCTGACCCACTGGGAATGTGATGAAAGAAATAAAAGCTGAAATAAATAATTCTCTCTACTATTATTCTGACATTTCACATTCTTAAAATAAAGTGGTGATCCTAACTGACCTAAAACAGGGGATTTTTACTAGGATTAAATGTCAGAAATGGTGAAGAACTGAGTTTAAATGTATTTGGCTAAAGTGTATGTAAACTTCCGACTTCAACTGTAGATTAGCCTGGTTCTGAATGCCCCAATGACATCTCCTCCAGGACTTGATGTACACTATCCTGGTTCTGAATGACATCTCCTCCAGGACTTGATGTAGATTAGCCTGGTTCTGAATGACATCTCCTCCAGGATTTGATGTAGATTAGCCTGGTTCTGAATGACATCTCCTCCAGGATTTGATGTAGATTAGCCTGGTTCTGAATGCCCCAATGACATCTCCTCCAGGACGTGATGTAGATTAGCCTGGTTCTGAATGACATCTCCTCCAGGATTTGATGTAGATTAGCCTGGTTCTGAATGACATCTCCTCCAGGATTTGATGTAGATTAGCCTGGTTCTGAATGACATCTCCTCCAGGACTTGATGTAGATTAGCCTGGTTCTGAATGACATCTCCTCCAGGATTTGATGTAGATTAGCCTGGTTCTGAATTACATCTCCTCCAGGATTTGATGTAGATTAGCCTGGTTCTGAATGCCCCAATGACATCTCCTCCAGGACGTGATGTAGATTAGCCTGGTTCTGAATGACATCTCCTCCAGGACTTGATGTAGATTAGCCTGGTTCTGAATGACATCTCCTCCAGGACGTGATGTAGATTAGCCTGGTTCTGAATGCCCCAGCCTGTTTTTCTACGTCTGTGAAAACCGACCCTAAATATGAATGAAACAGTAGTGGTGTGATGTGTTCATTGATGCAGGTTGTTATTGTTACAGAATGTGTTCTTAATGCAAAGATTAACAATACAATGAAGACTTTTACTGTAGGTCACTCTGAAAGAAGTCTGTTTCTAAATGTCTGAAATGTGAATGAACAAATGTAGTTATTTTATAACCTGACTCTCTCAGGTGTTGTGTTGGGGGCAGGGCGTCCGGCTGAGAGCAGTCTGACTGGTTCTGCAGAGCAGCAGCTGCGTTCTGTACGGACAGAGTTTGTGAGACGAGTGTCAGGACCTGTCCTGAATGGTCTGCTGGACGGACTTCTGCAACACACAGTCATCAACCAGGAGGAAATGGAGTCAGTAAAGGTGATAGCTGAGAGGGCAGAGAAGGCACGTGACATCATCGACATGGTGTTGAGAAAAGGAACTGAGTCATGTTCCAGGATGATCAACCTTCTTGGGGAGCTGGACCCCTATCTAGCAGGAGGGTCAGTTAGTCCTCCACTAGGTACCTAGGTATGGACCCCTATCTAGCAGGAGGGACAGTTAGTCCTCCACTAGGTACCTAGCTGGACCCCTATCTAGCAGGAGGGTCAGTTAGTCCTCCACTAGGTACCTAGGTATGGACCCCTATCTAGCAGGAGGGTCAGTTAGTCCTCCACTAGGTACCTAGGTATGGACCCCTATCTAGCAGGAGGATCAGTTAGTCCTCTACTAGGTACCTAGCTGGACCCCTATCTAGCAGGAGGGTCAGTTAGTCTTCCACTAGGTACCTAGCTGGACCCCTATCTAGCAGGAGGGTCAGTTAGTCCTCCACTAGGTACCTAGGTATGGACCCCTATCTAGCAGGAGGGACAGTTAGTCCTCCACTAGGTACCTAGCTGGACCCCTACCTAGCAGGAGGGTCAGTTAGTCCTCCACTAGGTACCTAGCTGGACCCCTATCTAGCAGGAGGGTCAGTTAGTCCTCCACTAGGTACCTAGCTGGACCCCTATCTAGCAGGAGGGTCAGTTAGTCCTCCACTAGGTACCTAGCTGGACCCCTATCTAGCAGGAGGGTCAGTTAGTCCTCCACTAGGTACCTAGGTATGGACCCCTTTCTAGCAGAACATGTTGATACAACTCTGTCTCTCTCTCACACCAACACACCTACCTACCTGATGTCTGTGTATTTTAAACTTTAGATTTTAAATTTCATTGTATACACATTGTAAGCATGTATTGTATACGTATTGTAAGGGTAAGAGTCTGTTGGGTGGTGGGGGCAGGGTAAGAGTCTTTGGGTGGTGGGGGCAGGGTAAGAGTCTGTTGGGTGGTGGGGGCAGGGTAAGAGTCTGTTGGGTGGTGGGGGCAGGGGTAAGAGTCTGTTGGGTGGTGGGGGCAGGGTAAGAGTCTGTTGGGTGGTGGTGGGGGGCAGGGTAAGAGTATGTTGGGTGGGTGGGGGCAGGGTAAGAGTCTGTTGGGTGGTAGGGGCAGGGTAAGAGTATGTTGGGTGGTGGGGGCAGGGTAAGAGTCTGTTGGGTGGTGGGGGCAGGGTAAGAGTCTTTGGGTGGTGGGGGGCAGGGTAAGAGTCTGTTGGGTGGTGGGGGGCAGGGGTAAGAGTCTGTTGGGTGGGTGGGGGCAGGGTAAGAGTCTGTTGGGTGGTGGGGGCAGGGTAAGAGTCTGTTGGGTGGTGGTGTGGGCAGGGTAAGAGTCCGTTGCGCGGTGGGGGCAGGGTAAGAGTCTGTTGGGTGGTGGGGGCAGGGTAAGAGTCTGTTGGGTGGTGGGGGCAGGGTAAGAGTCTGTTGGGTGGTGGGGGGCAGGGTAAGAGTCTGTTGGGTGGTGGGGGCAGGGTAAGAGGCCGTTGGGTGGTGGGGGGCAGGGTAAGAGGCCGTTGGGTGGTGGGGGGCAGGGGTAAGAGTCTGTTGGGTGGTGGGGGCAGGGTAAGAGTCTGTTGGGTGGTGGGGGCAGGGTAAGAGTCTGTTGGGTGGTGGGGGCAGGGTAAGAGTCTGTTGGGTGGTGGGGGCAGGGTAAGAGGCCGTTGGGTGGTGGGGGCAGGGTAAGAGGCTGTTGCGCGGTGGGGCAGGGTAAGAGTCTGTTGGGTGGTGGTGGGGGCAGGGTAAGAGTCCGTTGGGTGGTGGTGGGGGCAGGGTAAGAGTCCGTTGGGTGTTGGTGGGGCAGGGGTAAGAGTCAGTTGGGTGGTGGTGGGGGCAGGTAAGAGTCTGTTGGCTGGTGGGGGCAGGGTAAGAGTCTGTTGGGTGGTGGGGGCAGGGTAAGAGTCCGTTGGGTGGTGGTGGGGGCAGGGTAAGAGTCCGTTGGGTGGTGGTGGGGGCAGGGTAAGAGTCCGTTGGAATGGAAATCCAACTATCTAGTAATCATTACTTCCTCATTTACCCTACCCTTATTAATAGTAGCATTATAAATAATGTTTTACTGCTGTTACCATGACAACTATCTAGTAATCAGAACGTTCCATATCCACTACAAAACAGACAGAACGTTCCATATCCACTACAAAACAGACAGAACGTTCCATATCCACTACAAAACAGACAGAACGTTCCATATCCACTACAAAACAGACAGACCGTTCCATATCCACTAGAAAACAGACAGAACGTTTCATATCCACTACAAAACAGACAGAACGTTCCATATCCACTACAAAACAGACAGAACGTTCCATATCCACTACAAAACAGACTGACAGAAAGAGAACGTTCCATATCCACTACAAAACAGACAGAACGTTCCATATCCACTACAAAACAGACAGAACGTTCCATATCCACTACATTACATTTTACATTTACATTTTAGTCATTTAGCAGACGCTCTTATCCAGAGCGACTTACAGGAGCAATTAGGGTTAAGTGCCTTGCTCAAGGGCACATTTACGTCATTTAGCAGACGCTCTTATCCAGAGCGACTTACAAATTGGTGCATTCACCCTATAGCCAGTAGGATAACCACTTTCCAATTTTTTATTTTTTTGGGGGTAGAAGGATTACTTTATCCTATCCCAGGTATTCCTTAAAGAGGTGGGGTTTCAAATGTCTCCGGAAGGTGGTGAGTGACTCCGCTGTCCGGCGTCGTGAGGGAGCTTGTTCACCATTGGGGTGCCAGAGCAGCGAACAGTTTTGACTGGGCTGAGCGGGAACTATGCTTCGAGAGGAAGGGAGCCAGCAGGCCAGAGGTGGATGAACGCAATGCCCTCGTTTGGGTGTAGGGACTGATCAGAGCCTGAAGGTACGGAGGTGCCGTTCCCCTCACTGCTCCATAGGCAAGCACCATGGTCTTGTAACGGATGCGAGCTTCAACTGGAAGCCAGTGGAGTGTGCGGAGGAGCGGGGTGACGTGAGAGAACTTGGGAAGGTTGAACACCAGGCGGGCTGCGGCATTCTGGATGAGTTGTAGGGGTTTAATGGCACAGGCAGGAGCCCAGCCAACAGCGAGTTGCAGTAATCCAGACGGGAGATGACAAGTGCCTGGATTAGGACCTGTGCCGCTTCCTGTGTAAGGCAGGGTCGTACTCTCCGAATGTTGTAGAGCATGAACCTGCAGGATCGGGTCACCGCCTTGATGTTAGCGGAGAACGACAGGGTGTTGTCCAGGGTCACGCCAAGGCTCTTCGCACTCTGGGAGGAGGACACAACGGAGTTGTCAACCGTGATGGCGAGATCATGGAACGGGCAGTCCCCATGACAACTATCTAGTAATCATCACTTCCTCGTTTACCCTACCCTTATTAATAGTAGCATTATAAATAATGTTTTATTGCTGTTACCATGACAACTATCTAGTAATCATCACTTCCTCATTTACCCTGTCCTGTTGTGTTCTAAAATACTATTCTGATACAACCCCCCAAACAATACTAATACGTTTCTTATTAAACTTTATTTTCTAGTTTATTTTATGCACTTTGTTATTATTCATTACATCATTTATCAAAACATTGGCTCAAGGGATCATTTCCACGCAAAGTGTGAGATTTATCAATATAAATGTTAGCTTGAGAGTGTTCAGCCCCATGACCACGATCAGTGCCAAGTGGTGGAATAAGGGAACTGCTTGTCAAGCGTAGAACGGGGAAAATATACTGTATGTTGAAAATGTGTTTTATTGTGAGAGTAATAATGACATTATTTTATTTCTTTTATTATATTGACATTGTGAATTCATGCAACGTCTTGACAGGCAAAATATAATTTTGACCACATCAGTGCATTGGTAACGATAATAATCCATATAAAGTACAGTAATTTGATAAATTAGAGGTACGTGTGAAAGTGAAACTATTGTGTAAATCCTATAAAAGATTGAGATAATGGAAATCCAATGAGAGATGGCTGATCTTGCTCTGTTGGAAGATCTGGCACAGTTGCATTTCACAGAGAGCACGTTTTTAGAGACAGGTGGGACTTTTTATCAGAAAGTACAGATTGGCTCATCAGATATCGTTTCCCAAAACCAATCTTATAGGATCTTTGCGAGGATTTAAGACCTACTTTAGAAAGGCACACCCATGCCATTCGGGTGCGCGTCAAAGTGTTATCCATCCTCAGGTTTTTGGCAACGGGCACTTTTCAGCCGGAGCTTTCTGATCGGCCAGCGGCATCTCACATCCCTCGATGAGCCAATGTTTTGGATGCAATCATCAGCAAAACGTACTGTAACATACAATTCCCACCATCGCGCAACAGGTTAAGAGGGGTTTCTTTGCCATCAATGGGTTCCCAAATACGAACGGAGAAATAGACGGCCCCCACATCGCCATAAAAGCACCATCCCAAAACGAGTTCAACTAGGCTATGTGAACAGAGAAGGCTTCTACTCTTAATGAGCAGGTGATAACATCACCTATGTGCAAAACACGCTACTGAATTTAGTGCTCAGGTGGAAAGCACGACTTGTTCATTCTGCAGAACAGCAATGTTGCCGATCCGCCTACAGGTGGAGCTGTTGAGGATGGATGGCGTATTGGTGAGTATTGCCTACTGCTAGTGTCAGATATTGAATACAACCGAAAGGTTTTATTTGTCTCACTCAGTTGTGGTTTGATGAGTAACAATGAGCGTTATAACTCCACGTGAAATACGCCCATCATTCACCCTTCATGGTGACAATAACGCCCTTATTTGCTGTATAGTTAGGAAGTATTGGAATTAGGCCCAGACAGTATATCTAAAGGAAATATCCATGGCGAACTGTATATTATATGTATTTCTGTTGTATTTTTGACTTTGTTTTGTTTTACCCCATATGTAACTCTGTATTGTTGTTTTTATCGCACTGCTTTGCTTTATCTTGGCCAGGTCGCAGTTGTAAATGAGAACTTGTTCTCAACTGGTTTACCTGGTTAAATAAAGGTGAAATAAAATAAAAATAAAAATGTCTTTGGAGGTGTTGGCAGAATGTTTTATTTTACAGTGACATTTGCTGTAGGTCTATCTGACCGTTTCTAAAAGACAAAAACACTTGCAAATAGTTGTGGACCTGTAAACAGATCGTTTGAATGCAGTAATGTTTTGCATTCACTTTTTCCCGAAACTAAATATGCTTCACTGCCCACAAAATCGGAAACGTTGTCTACTCGAAAAAATAAAAATAAACTACAGTTTATTGGTAGCTATCGTATATATGAAGATTATGTCTTTGTTAAATGTTTTTTTTTTTTTGGGGTTGTTTAGGTTTATATTAATAATTAGAGGGGGGAAGCCATAGGCTACATAGGCTATATAGGCTATATAGTCTAAAATAAGATAGTTCACAATAAAGGAATATAAAAGGGTTGTTACAATGGGGCAAAAGATATCAGGACTATGAAGGTCATTACACCGGTTGAAATAGTAGTAATCCTTTAACTAAAGTGTTGCTAGGTTATCCGGCAAGTGAAACAAAAGTTGCCCTTCATTCTCAAACAAAAATTGATAAAATATTCCAGCGATAAGATAGGCTTAAAAAGTAGAGCTTAGGGATGTTTATCCTCAGCTTCCAGTGATCATCCAGGAGGGTGATTATTGCATCATAGATGAAGATGAACAAATAATAGATAGACGACAAGCAGAAACGACGATGAAGATTAATCAAAACTCCAGAAGGAAGAAAATGAGATGTCTGAAAGAGAAGAGTGAGGTTAAAGAAGATGAGGATGATGAAGATGAGTGATTGAGAAGAGGTCATGGGTGGATATGACTCTGTGATCAGAAGGAAGTTGGCAAGAGAGGAAAGAAGAAGGATACTAGAGATTTGATCCCTGATGGAAGTTGAAGGAAGAAGGATACACGAGATTTGATCTCTGATGAAAGCAAAGATGAAGAAAGCGATGAAGATTTGGAGATTAAAGGTGCTTTATGTTCAAGAGGATTGTATCCTACAATGACTAGCAAAGAAGAAATAGAGATATAGACCGATGTTTATCATGCCTGGATAAAGCAAATAGTTTAGAAGAAGTAACACAGCTGAAGATACAGAAGAGGAGAAACGGCTGAGAAAAGGATCCCAAGAATTGGAGAATAAGAAGGAGAAGAGAAGCTTTGGTTATGAAGAATCAAAGTGAACCAAATCAACAATCACTGTTACAGCTTCAACTGAACAAGATCAAATGCAATTGTACCAGCCACCAAGGGGGGGGTACCAGGTGTTCCATTTCCACAGCCAGTTTCTGGACAGACACAGAATTGGAGAGGAAGAGGACGAGAAGGCTTAGAAGGAGGAGGAAGATTTCAGCTACACTTCCAGCAACTTTCAGAAGACTGTTATAATTATGGACAGGTTGGTCACGTTACCTGTTGATGCAATAAGTCAGGAGGAAACAACAGAGGAAGATAAAGGAGCAAGTGAAGATCACCTGTTAGTGCCTAGAAGATACGAAGGGGGGTGTCAGCTGATAGCACCGATTAGAGAAGAAGACAAAATATCCAACAATTGAAGTAAAACAGAGGACTATGAGAAGTGATAGTGAATAGTGTAAAAGCTTTTATCTGTGTTCAGCCTAAAGAGGTTAAACATATCACTATGTAAAATTAACTAATTAGGATAGGGATTTGAGGTAGTAAAACAGCTGATTACTCTTAGGGAACCAATTGAGCTATGCTATAAGCAGTGTTGGGAAGAGATGCATGGTGTAAATTGAACTGTACAAAAAGATGTACACTAAACGGCTGTCTGGTAGAAGATTTTAAAAAGTAGGGTTTTTGGGAATCATTTGCTTAAAAAGATAATATCATAGGAAGGATGAGAATCTATTAGACTGTCTATTAGACAATCTGTCTGAAAAATAAACTTAAAAGGGGTGACTGTTATTTTGGGTTACATTCTTACACCAAGAGATTTCAGGCTAGGCTAAAAGAGGTTTAGTCATTTGCCAAGTCTGTGTGTAAAGAAGTCAGACGCAGGTGGGGACTTTCCCAATCACGTATTCTAAAAAGTGGTGGTAAAGGGATTTTATGAATAAATCAGTGGAAAAGGTTTTTAAAGGTTAGGAGAACTAGGGTTGAAGGAACTCTAAGACAGTAAGCTAAGTTTCAAAGTTAGTAGTAAGACAGAGAGAGAGAACAGTGATGAAGGACATTCTAGAGTTTAGTGGGAAGATATGGTAGGAGTTTAGATCTGTTAGGAGCAGATGCATTGAGAAAGTATGTGTTGCTGAATGATAAGAGAAGATTGAGGGTGATTGAGTATCTATATTTACAGTTTCCAGCAGGAGGATCAAGGTAATTGTAGGTGTATTTTGTTATAATCAAAAGTTTGAAAGTTAGGGTTTAGAGTAGGAAGAGAGAGTGAATGTAAGTTACATTTACGTCATTTGACACTAGTGGTGATAGATGGAAGTACAAGCAAAGAGTTAAAAGTCTTAGGGGAAAATGGATGAAGTAACAATAAGGACATCAACACTTAAGTCTATTAAAACAACAGTGAGAAGCAATTTAACTCTTTCAACATTGATAGTTATTAAAGTCATAAATATATCGCATTTGATTATAAGGGAACCAATAGTTCCAATTTTAGGGGTGAAAAATACTGTTATTAGGGTTAGGATGGTGACGTTCCTCCCACATAGAGAGATAATTAGGGAGAAGAAGTATTGTTATCAGGACCAAAAGTAGAAGCTGTTGCACCTAGTCAAAGGAGGTATTATTTTGCGTAATGTCACAGATAAAGATCAGGGAGAATATATGTGTACTTATCTAGTGCAAGCATTAAAATTTGTTCGGGTTAAGAATTATTGGTTAAAGGGCTATGTAATTCGTAAAGTGACGCTTATAATGGAAGATTTGAAGTCTGTCGAAGTTTCCACAGAAGAGGGAGTTCAGGAGGAGTAGATTACAGTAGTCACTCCAACAGTGAATAATACACATAGGATATTGGTAGCTTTCCCACCAGAAATAATTAAGGTTAATTCATCAACTAAATCAACTACTTTAATGGTAACTTTGGAAAGGGATTAATGGTACAACGGCAATAGCAAATGTAGGAAGTATGACACCGACAACAACTTTTCTAAAAGTAAAGGATGTAGCAGAAACGACTCAGCAAATAGTGGTAGAGAACAATATAGGTTCATCTGAAATAGTGAAGGATACTATCATGGAGGACAGGATGAGGTCTTTGATTTTAATGACAGACAAGGAGAGGTATCTGATCAGTACCGCTCGTTAGGGAAGAGAGAAACTATATGCATGTGGTTTGATTCTTCTGTTATGAAAGTTAAAGATGGATAGGCAGGTAGAAATCTTTGGTTCCAGTAACTCATTCTGTAATATCAGGTAGGAATCTTGAGGGTCCATATCTGTTGATAATTCCAGACAAACATGTTAGAGACGGTCGCGCGACCTCTATCAAGTGTGTGTCAGTCTTATGCGTTGTCATAACTGTGGTATCAACAACAGTCAGTAACAGATAAAATAATGTCGTTGTCAGAACATTTGTTTAAGCCTAGGTTTTAGGGTTAGTGGGTTAAATGAATTACCCTATGGGAATTGTTAAATGGGAAGAGAAATCAGGTAACAGCAAACCCTGAATCATTGGAGGTGAAATCAGTGAGGGCTAAAAGTTGTTTTTGTTCTAATAAAACATATGATGTAAAGGGTATGTTTATGGGAATATCAGATTGTGATGAGTATATGATAACTTTGGGTATGCATGACCTTAAGGGTAGTAATGAGAAATATAATGTTACTTTTTATGTTCCAGTTAGTAAGAAGAGCAGGACTTTGATGGTTAAAAGATTAGCTTTTGACTGACAATATGACTATTGGAAATTTTAGAGATATTTGGAGGGTTTGTGGTGATAAAGCATATATATTCTTACCCTATTGATGGATAGGATGTTGTTACATGTCAACGTTGAAGCTTCCATATGAGGCTTTTACTATGAAAAGAGATATGGTGACATTTAATAGTCTTCAAGCCTATCATTGAAGGATAAATCTAAGGGAGAAGGGGGGACTTTTTCCATGGTATGGTGTAACATTTGGGAAGAACATATTGATAATATTAGGTATACTTTGAGTCCAGATAGTTCAGATATTATCATTAGGGTTATATATGCATTGAAGAATATAAGGGATGCATCTGAAGGAGCTGGATGGTCAGCAAAGACTTGGTTGCAAGATCAGTTAGGCCAGTAGGGGCAGTGATGGGTTACATTTAATGGCAGCTTTGATAACACTGTGTGTGATGTTTGTAATTTGTTACCTGAACTTTGAGAAAGTTATTATATTGAGATAGGTTGGAGTTGTGATGCCTGGAGACAACACTCAGATGCAGTTATTGACTGTTCCTGATCTGGATGAAGATGGACAAGTGGAACTGAATGGATAAATATCATTTTTGATGTTTTGATCATTAAATTTTTTTTTTTTTTCAATATTAGGGTGATTTTGGTATGATTTTATGAATCAAAGGGGGGGAGAGGTTAATGTGATTCATACATCATTTATATATCATTTTTATATTCTTAGGTGATATTGATGTTTAATTTGAAAATGTTGTTTTGCAAAAGATACTGTTTGGTTTTTTTCTTTTCTTCCAGAAGCATTTGGGGATACATGTGGAGATTTAAATACTCAAACAAGGACAATATGAAGGGACAACAGAAAACGACAATGACTGAGGAGGAGATGAAACAAGGAGGGTGTGGAAAGACTCTATCCCATCATCAACAATGCATTGGAAGAGGAGACTACGGAGGAGAATGGAAGTGGTGGTGACTACATTCCAGTGTCTGCAATGAAATATAGACATATGTTTGCATGTTAAATACATACTTTGTGTCATATTCTTAGGTTTACTTTTGTAGAATGATATTTGATGTTATTGAATACATGTGGGGATCTTAGATGTTTTTGTTTATTTCGGAATGTTTAGGACAGAAGTCTAGGTAGGGAGAGTGTCCACGATAGGTCCACGGGTTTAAGACCAGCCTTAGAGTGGATGTTTTTGGATAGGATTTTCGTTTTTGCAGGGGCTTACATGTGTATATTTAATTGCATCATAGTTTCAAATGTACATGGTCTGGTGAGTTTATCTGGAGCATCTAAGGTGGTTGCCTGGGGGCAGAGGGACCGTGAGAGAATTTTACTGTCTTGATTGATGGATGGAAGGTTGCTCGGACAAAGCTTTTCGCTCTTACACTCCATAAAGATTTGTTCATATTTCATAGTAATGCATTTACACTCCACAAAGATTTGTTCATATTTCATAGTAATGTATTCACACTTCATAAACAGTTATTCATATTTCATAGAAAGGCATTTACACTCCTAGAGGAGAATGTTTTGGTTTAAGGTTAAAGATACTCCAATAAGATAAATTGTTACTGGCATAATCCTATTCTGTTTGTTTACGAGACTTAGTTCGTCTCAAGGGGGAATATCGTATAGAAGATTATGTCTTTGTTAAATGTTTTCCATGAAGAAATGGAATGTTGTCTTATGTTAGTATCAAAAGGGAATGTTTTAGTGTAACGCCATACAACAGACAGGAAGTGTGTTGTAGACAGGGGATTGGACAGTAGAGGGAGCCACCCACATCTTGGGGATACGCTATAACTGGGAAAAACGTGTGAAGAAGTCAGAAGGCCATTACGCAATCTGGGACCGCCCGTTCTCTGGATGTCATGACATCTGTCACCATGCTGAGAAAGCTTGAATATGAATAAACTTATCCAGATCAAGGTTCAGTATGAGCAGACTCTTTGTTCATCAGCAATATTTGCCAGCACTTACGGATACGACATAAGCCTACACACTTCAGACAAAAATATCAGTGTCTGTTCACCTGTTACATTCTGCTGTATGTTATCAAACCCGCGCTCCCACCCTGTCATCTGTATAGAGCAAACACTTTAAATAATAGCCTCTCTGATAGCCCAATTAAATGAGAAATGCGCATGGTAATTTGTTGTATGGCTACATCGGGAATATGAACTCGTCATGGCCAGAAAAGGTGAGGAATTGATTATGCAATGATTATGATAATGTATTATGAACTGTGAAATATTCTGCAAGAAATGTCACGATTTCAGCATTCAGACGTCGCCTACAAACGCCAATGGAAAAGGTGAAACGTCTGTTCTAACGTTCGTAACCGCGCCCGGATCGGATCGCACAGAGCAAAATAGATGCGGAAATACTGTAGCGATCTATTTACTACTGTGTCTTCTACTCACCCCTTTACCCCCCCTTATTCCACCCTATTCTCTCCCGACTGCCGGTGTACGGGACCAGCACACGCTGCCCAAAGGTAGATTAAAATATGACAATTGAGGGTGCGTTAAAAAGTACAAATTCACAGCGCCGACCAAGTAAGAGAGGAAAGGCTGCCAGATTTGATCAAATATTGATAATTTATTGTTCAGAATATATCTAATAAATTGATTTTTACTAGCAGCAAATGATTGCTTCTTGTTATTAACCTTTTTATTGTTATGAATAAGCGTGTCCATCATATCCCACATTTACACTAAATACTAATCTACTTGCCTTCCTGCAATGCAATACTTCAACCACTAGAAACTGTGAATACGCATGGTCTAAAGTTAGCAGGAAGGTGAGTGTGTGTGCGTTTGTGTGTCTGTCTGCGCATGTGCTTGTGTGTGTGTCTGTCTGTCTGTGTGTCAGTCTGTCTGTCTGTGTGTATGTCTGTCTGTGTGTCTTCACATATTTCTATATTTCTTAATTCTATCTTACTTTTAGATGTGTGTGTATTGTTGTGTATTGTTAGATACTACCTGCACTGTTGAGCTAGGAACACAAGCATTTCCACTACACCCACAATAACATGCAAACATGTATATATCAATAACATTTGATTTGGATTTAAATGGCCCTGGGTGTGAGAATTCATTATTGAAAAATATATTGAGAAAGGTTGGTAAACCAATACAAGTCAGTTGGGGTCAATGCCATTAAAATGTCAGTTAATTAGGAAGTAGACATTCTAATTCCAATTTCTCAATGCTTTCAATTAAGACAATTTGGATTTGGAATTTGGTTTCCTTTCTGACTGGACTGGAATTCAAATGGAAGTGACTCCAACCATGTACATAGTCACTATGAACATATAGACCTTAATGATATTTTTAGTAAAAGTGAAATATTGTGTTTTTTATCCTGTAGTGTTTTAATCGCTCTGTGTGTGTCTGTGTTTGCGTATATGCTTTAGTGTGTGTGTGTGTGTGTGTGTGTGTGTGTGTGTGTGTGTGTGTGTGTGTGTGTGTGTGTGTGTGTGTGTGTGTGTGAGAGAGAGAATTGGTGAGATAATTAATAAATAATGAGTTAATTTGTATCCCATTATTCTAGGTCAGTGTATTCCAACCTCTCCTCTGGGATCCCCAGGATCACATTACTATAATAATATTAATAAGGTCAGTGTATTCCAACCTCTCCTCTGGGATCCCTAAGGATCACATTAGTTGATTTGCCCTAGAAGTAACACACGTGATTTCAACTAATGAACTAATTATCATCAAGCCTTTGATTAGTAGAATCAGATGTGTTGGTGCTAGGCAAAAACATGTATTTAGTATTTATTTAAATGTTTATCTACCTGCCCAGGGACTATTACAGTTGAAAACTAGCTAGCAGCTAAATCTGGCACATTCACAGAAATGCTTCATTGATGTGCAGTATCACTGTAACATTCACATGTTCAATAAATGAAATTAAAAGGAATGGAATGTATTTATGTGTGTGTGTGTCTCTGTGAATGTGTTTCGGTCGATCTGTGTGTGTGAATGTGTCTTTGATAAGAGTGATTAATTCAATGTAACTTCACATTATAAATAGTCCATTTTTAAAATCATATGCTATACATCATAAAAAATATTTTTGGGGTTTGCAGAATCATTGTATATCATTGGTTACCCATCCTATCATGTTACCACACAGATATGACCATCTAGCGTCCTTCTGCCAAACCTGGGTGTTGTCACAGGGCCCTCTCTTGGTAACACCTGCAAAACATCACTAAATCAAATCCTGAAATAAAATCCACTTTCACTAGATAAAATACGAATTTACTGGGCTGAATACTTGCATTAAAGTTTATGAAGACTTTACATGACATAAATATATACTATAAACCTATACGTGGTGAACCCGCCCCACTGTGTTGAAATAGGAAGTACATTTATAAGGAAATAGAGAAAGAAATGGACACTATCGGATCGAAGAAAAATGTTTTGAGGTTTGTAGCATTCTTTTACAATTGTATGTGAAAAGTGTTTTGTAAAAGTAGGGCCATCGCAGAGAGAGGTGATATTAGGGGGTAAGACATCCGCAGAATTGTTTACTTATTCAAAATACTGATTTCAATGTTCAATATGGATCATTTTAGGCTTACTTACATTGTCGCTTGATCATATTGATTAGTCGTCAATATGAATCAATGTGTTATATTATAGGCACAGGGCTATGATTGGTAGGGTAATTGACTGTACATGATCATGATTATTATCTTTGCGCTTCTCCAATTACTGGAGAAAAACGTCGTATCAGGTAAACGAGTTCCCTTTGAAAAAAGTCCTCTCACAATTCCCAGTCAAGTAAAAGTGACGTGCAGCAACGGGCAGTTAAACGTGTTTTTTTCCCCGAGTTCCAAGTTGTTTGACCACTAAAGTCGAAAGTGGGAGAGTTCCCAGTTGTTTTTCCCCGCACTGAAGTCGAAAGTTAGGAGAGTTCCCAGTTGATTTGGACACTGAAGTCGAAAGTCGAGAGTTCCCAGTTGTTTGACCGCACTGAAGTCGAAAGTCGGGAGAGTTCCCAGTTGATTTGAACGCACTTAAAGTCGAAAGTCATCATCAACTTGCTGTAGTCACCTCTGTTAAGGTGAGGTGTTGTAAATGTAGTGTAGTCAGTCTGTTAAGGTGAGGTGTTGTAAATGTAGTGCTTAGTCAGTTGTCTAAGGTGAGGTGTTGTAAATGTAGTGTAGTCAGTCTGTTAAGGTGAGGTGTTGTAAATGTAGTGTAGTCAGTCTGTTAAGGTGAGGTGTTGTAAATGTAGTGTAGTCACCTCTGTTAAGGCGAGGTGTTGTAAATGTAGTGTAGTCAGTCCATGTTGTGAGGTGTTGTAAATGTAGTGTAGTCAGTCTGTTAAGGTGAGGTGTTGTAAATGTAGTGTAGTCAGTCTGTTAAGGTGGAGGTGTTGTAAATGTAGTGTAGTCAGTCTGTTAAGGTGAGGTGTTGTAAAATGTAGTGTAGGTCACCTCTGTTAAGGTGAGGTGTTGTAAATGTAGTGTAGTCAGTCTGTTAAGGTGAGGTGTTGTAAATGTAGTGTAGTCAGTCTGTTAAGGTGAGGTGTTGTAAATGTAGTGTAGTCAGTCTGTTAAGGTGAGGTGTTGTAAATGTAGTGGCGTCAGTCCGTTAAGGTGAGGTGTTGTAAATGTAGTGTAGTCTCTCTTAAGGCGAGCTTGTACAATGTAGTGTATAGCACTGTTAAGGTGAGGTGTTGTAAAGTAGTGTAGTCAGTCTCTTAAAGTGCAGGCTTGTAAATGTAGTGTAGTCAGTCTCTTAAGGCGAGGCGTTTAAAATGTTAGTCAGTCTGTTAAGTCGGTGTTGTACATCTTCGTTGTAACTCACCTCTGTTAAGGTGATGTTGTAATGTAGTGTAGTCACCTCTGTCAAGGTGGATGTGTATGTCCCAACACAGGAAGTCCATGTATAAGGAAGCAGAGGAAGAAATGGACGTTATGGGTAGAAGACAAAAACATCGGAGGTTTGTAGCTTTCTTTTACAATTTAATGTAGAAAAGTGTTCTGGGAGAAGTTAGGCTATCATAGAGACAGATGATTTCGGGTGAGACATCTACAGAAATGTAAAGTTAATACAATACTGATTTCAACTTTCAAGAATGATAATTTTACTGTACATTGGTGTTGATTCATATTGCTTAGCCTAATCAATATGATCCAATGTGAGTGTGTGATGTTATAGGCTACAGGGCTATGAGGTAGGTTATTAATGGTAAAGGCGATTGACATCACATTATCGTGATTATTATCCGCATGTCGAAACTGCGTTAGAAGACGTGCATCGGAATTATGAAAGCTGTTACTAAAGAAAGAGTCTGTTTCGTCAAGTCAGTCAAGTAAAAATGACGCGCAACAATAGACATAGAAACTAATTAAATGTTGGGATAATCAAAGTTCGAAGTTGAAAATGCTTTCTGGCGACACCGATCAGAAAGAATGTGGTCCGTTTTGCTCAGTGCTGTACCGCTTCATATAACTTGGCCAGCGCACTGTTGCGTAATGTTCCGCATCGTTGTCGGCACACCTGAATACAAGCCCGGTTGCAACGGACGAGATCGCGGCACCTCAGCGAAGTCAAGCAGTGCATGGGTGTATTCACTAAGGGCACTATTCCAACTATGAAATTACGCCTTTCCTACGCACTGCTCATAGTTTCTATTCAGAAATATTGGAAGATGGAAAAAAAAAGTGTACAATAGGGTTGAATAGGGGGTCCTATACATTTACCCTAATTCTCACTAATCATGGAACTGTATGAAACCGGTTCAGTCGCGTGAACCGTGAACCAGGCTGCTGGGTTTAACCTGCTACGTGTGGTCTGAGTTCCATAATGATTCAAACAGGCTACATGTCCTAAATTCTGCACAACGTTAGCCTAATGCTAACGACCTCAGGAACAACTGACGTGACAGAGGAAAGAAAGGGAAACAGAAAGGAATGATGCTAAATGTAAGCTACAAATGGAAGAAAACGAACACTAAAGTGACAGTTATAAATGTATGTGGTTTTACTGACGGTGATTCTCGATAGTGGCTGATATTAACATAATACAAATGGTGAAATAAACGGAGAAAAGCGTGGGCATAGACTATAATTAAAACAATTCCGAAGCTCATACATCAACTCGGCAGGTTCAGTCCACAGAAGCCTAAAGCTTGGGTGTCCAAATTGCATCCACGTCTTTGAGGTCACACCAGTAGAGGTGCGTGCGTAAAATCACTGGGGAAGACAGAAAAATACAATACAATCTATGTGTTGTAATAATTGGTTTTGCTCTATAACCTGTTAATTCATGCCTTGTGACCTGATATAGGCTTTAGGTCTAAAGGTCGAGACAATAAGAAGACACAGTGGGAGAATAAATTCAACCACACCTTTGTTTTATCACAAAACCAGAGAGCAACTTCTGTCCGGTTAAGTCCACAAAGCATATTCTATGTAACAGACAGTTACATGACCTACATCATGGTCAAGCCAGTTAATGTTTCCGATCACTAAACAACTATTGATTTAGAACCCAGAGAGTTACCGCAATTGTAAATGCAGTGTAGTCACCTCTGTTAAGGTGTGTGTGTCTGTGTGTGTGTGGTGTGTGTGTGTGTGTGTGTGTGTGTGTGTGTGTGTGTGTTAGAAGAGAGACAGATCCTATGTCAATAAGCTCTAAGGTCCTATGTTACTACACAGTGTATAGAGTACGTACTCTCAAATGACACCTTTTTCCTATATAGTGCACTACCTGATATGCATTATGCTCAATCTCCACCTCTCCTCCCTCCCTCCTCCCTCCACCCTCCCCCCCCCTCTCCTCCCCCCACCTCACTCCACCTCTCCCTCTCTCCCCCACCTCTCCCTCTCCTCCCCTCCCTCCCTCCCTCTCCCCACCTCTCCCTCTCTCCTCCCTCCTCCCTCCCTCGCCACCTCTCTCTCTCTCCTCTGTCCCAACATAGGGTAGTATCCGGAAAGTAGAGGAAGAAATGGACCTTACAGGTAGAAGACAAAAACATCGGAGGTTTGCTTAGCTTTTTTTTACAATTTAATGTGGAAAAGTGTTCTGGAGAAGTTAGGCTATCATAGAGAGACAGATGATTTAGGGGTAAGACATCTACAGAATTGTAAAGTTAGATACAATACTGATTTCAACTTTCCAAGAATGATAATTTTACTGTACATTGGTGTTGATTCATATTGCTTAGCCTAATCAATATGATCCAATGTGATGTGATGTTATAGGCTGAGGGCTCGAGATAGGGTATTAATGGTAAAGGCGACTGACATCACATTATCGTGATTATTATCCGCATGTCGAAACTGCGTTAGAAAGACGTGCATCGGAATTATGTAAAGCTGTCACTAAAGAAAATAGTCTGTTTCGTCAAGTCAGTCAAGTAAAAATGACGCGCAACAATAGCATATAAACTAATTAAATGTTGGGATAAATCAAAGTTCAAGTTGAAAATGCTTTCTGGCGACACCGATCAGAAAGAATGTGGTCGTTTTACTCAGTGCTGCACGCCTTCATATAACTTGGCCAGCGCACTGTTGCGTAATGTTCTGCATCGCTGTCGGCACACCCGAATACAAGCCCGCGCAACGGACGAGATAAACTCAGTTGGCACCCCATGCGTGAAGTCAAGCAGTGCATGGGTGTGGTCACTAAGGGCACTATTCCAACTTATGAAATACGCCTTTCCTACGCACTGCTCATAGTTTCTATTCAGACTTGACCTTATCAGTGGCGGCTTTGGTGAAAATATTCTCGGTGTGGGCTGTGCCATACATTTTTTTTTCATGTAACCATTTCGATATATTTCAACACAAACTGCAGGACAGCAGTGCTCTGGTGAGAACATTCAGTAAATATTGAATGCCAATATTAAAAAGGTTGAGTCATTCTTACACAAAAACATATTACACAAACCCAAGCTTTCTCTATTTGCATTTAAAGTGAACTTTTTACCATTGGTAGTAAACAGGCAACGCAACAGGCATGCTAGTCAGAACAGAGTGTGAAAGTGGACACAACATGAAATTATTATAAGTTTATAGGAAATTCATACACTGTATAAAAGGGATGTACAATATAGAAATGATCAGGGATGAACTCAAACCTTTGACTGGAAGAATAGTATGCAGTATTTTATGATCATACTAAATGTGACTAATTGTTAATGCAATCTGCTCAGAACTGCAACAATTAATTGATACAAAACAAATATATATACAGTAATATTAGCAAAGACACTATTAAGACTTTTAGAGTACCATATATAACTGGATTTTTTTATGCTAAGGTCAACTATATACAAAGAAACATGCGGCCAGAGCTGCTCGGTGTGTGTGTGTCTGTCATCTTATTTGTACAGGAATTTTGCCCGAATCGTCCTTCTGAGTGCAGCAAACCTCTTCAATGACCCTTTGATTAAAGTCAGGAATGTCCTGACAAGCTTCTTCTCCATGGGAGAGCATGGGCCAGAGCTGTTCGTAGGCGATCCTTTCATGCTGTTTCTCAGGAAGGTCTTGATCCTTTTCAGTGTAGAGAAGCACCTTTCTGACCCATGCAGTTGTCATGGGTGTGGTGATGAGGATCTTGAGGAGGCTGGCAGTCTCTGGTGAAAGTGCTCTGGAAGGTTGTTCTCCATGAAGAACTGGGTACAGGGGCACTGCACCACTACAGCCTTGAACTCACTTGTTCTCATAGATGAGGGACAGTTCGGTTTTTGAGCTTGGCCTTGTTCAACATGGGGTACGCCCCCACGGGTGTTTCAAGCGCTGTATCGGGAACTTCACACCGTGTTACGTGGGAACAACTCTCCGGGCAATAGTGTTGCAGCTGATGGAAAGGTACTGGGTAAAAGAAGGAGAACCTTCTTTACCCCAATAAGCTATTTTGATGCAAGTGGATCCTGACTGACACACGCCTATGTCCAACTCAAGTATATGATTAGCCAAGGTGCTGATTGTTCAGGCTTTTGGCCACATACTACCAGGCCTGAAAAAAGTTCTATGGGGAAACACTGACAATTACATCACAACTTACCTCTTATAGCCACAACCTCTGTTGTTCTCCTGGTCCCAGCATCCTCTGGCCGCTTGATGGGCTGTTGCTGCTGCCATGGATGCGCTGTCCCCGACACAAAGAGGGAATTGAGGCCCTGGGTCCAAAAAATAAAGCTGAACGATAATTTGATAACCAATCAGACTTCTAGCTCACTGTAATTCCCCTCAACACACAACCAGTGACTTTTATATATATATATATATATATATAGATATATATATATATATATATATATATATATATAGAACCACGGCCGGCCGGCCAGACAGACAACAACGACAGACAGACAGCAGACAGACAGACAGAAAAAAGAATAGTGTGTATATACACACACAACTATGTCTAGTAACTGCTTTTAACCTGTGATGTACATAAATAACTGATGTATTACGTGTATTAAAGCCTTTTTTCATTACATTTGTGAGAGGGATGCAAACATAATTTTGTTCTGCTGTGCACTTAGCAATAAAGTTAATCTTCAATAACAACTAGGCCCCTTCTAGAAATTGACCCGGTGGACACCTGGAATAATTATTACAAAACTGTGTAGTACTTCCCGCAATATTATCAACGTCTGATTGTGTCTTTTGGACAAACACTTGTTTCTGGTCGAAGCAACAACAACTGGGCGCCTCGAGTGATCGGGTGGTGTTGTGAGAGGGGAGAGAGACGACCCAAATTACGGAGCAAACTAGAAAAACGGACGTTACACATGGTGGATGGCATTACCACATTTAACAACCAAAACATTGAAATACCGTTATAGAAGGTAAAAGTAAAACCCAAACTGGTCTGCATCAATACGGTATATAGAATATATAGGCAACATACCGTAAATCTGTATCAATTATGTATCAGTATTTACATGTGTGTACCCATATCAAATTTGCAGCATTCACACTGAAGGAGCACACAAATGCAAATGCTCATTTGGCGTGATTGTCGTGGGTAAAACAGGTGAAAAAAAATCCTGAATTATCACTGGCACAGCGCCATTTTGGTTAGGGGAGAAATACAAACAACTCTTACTGCCATACATTCCAATTAGACTGAAGGCATACAGTTGTGTCCAAATATATTGGCACCCTTGGGCTTTTCTTCAATAATTCCCCGGTTCTTCTAAAATCAGTTGAAATTTGAGAGGAAAATTAATGGGTCTCCACACCTTTAATTATATTTCTGTAAACTTAAGTTTACAATTGTAATTTAGAAAATATAGACAAATTCATGGACTAAATTATTGGCACCCTGGAGCTAGTACTTGGTTCACACTTTTGGACCAAGATAGCTGCCAACATATGCTTATTGTAGACATCAACGAGCTTGTTTCATCTTTTCTGCATGGCAATTTGGCCTCTTCTATTCTTCAGCAGCAACCAGCCTCAATGTTTGAGGGCTACACTCCACCAACTTCTTTTTTTCAGATCTTGCCAAAACTAATGTGGTCCCGCGAGCTCAGTTAGAGCAAAGAGTGGCACGCTTGTAACGCCAGGGTTGTGGGTTCTCCCACAAGGGAAGCCAGTATGGAAAAATGTATGCACTCTTAACTGTAAGTCGCCTCTGGATAAGAGCGTCTGCTAAAATGACTAAAACGTAATGTAAATGTCTTCTTTCCTTGTAAAAATACTAAAACAAATATACTTCATGATAATCACTCCCCTTATGACTAACACATTTAGGCTTTTTAAATGTTGAGGTGAACTATTCATCTTTCTAACAGCATCTTTATCAGGCCAATAGTGAATATAGTTATTTACCTGATTGTTAGCATGCTTTCTGTGAACCCCTGGACAAGTGCATTTAATGAAGACAGGGTCGATGTTCCTCTTCTGCAGCTGGCTGAAAAAGTATGTCCACATTTGGCATGATCTTGTGGAACAGCCAGAAAAACAGAAACCTCGCTTCGAAAGCATCCCAAAAGCCCCCCGCCTGTTACAGTCGGGGGCACTCAAACTTCCCAGAGTCTCTGGATGGTCTGGAAACACGATAGGAGGTCATCCCTGTACTGTGACACAGTGGTTTACAGCGCCGACTGTGGAAGTTCCACCGACTTAGAGGCTCTGGGGAGAATCACAGCAACCACTAGCACGGTGGTTCGCTTGGAGACCTGGGAGAAGAAAGCAGAAAACCCCAACAAGGTCGGAAAAGAAAGTGCCGATCCTGGGGATGCGTGAAGCAGCCTGCTGCATGATGAGGTTCAGCTGATGCGGCATAGCAGTGGACGTAGCGCGCACGCACACACATCCACTATATTTACGCTGCACTACCGCCGGTGCCTCCTCATCACACTTGCGGAGCCGTAAGCCTGGGCAATAAGTTTGGCCTTTTGTCCATGTGGAGAGTATGGTGCTGGGAGCCTCTCCCAGCAGCGCTTGTGGCGATGGTGTCGGGCGGTTGGGCGTTGTCGATCAAAAATGAACCCGAAAAAACGCTCTGGACGCTACTTTTAGCATCGAGCGTAAAGCGTATCACCAGCACCAACTGGCAGTGGGGTGGAAACGCCAGACGCCTCGTCAGCTTGAATGGCGTATAAAATCAGCACTCTTTTACTTCCTCCAGGATGTAATCCTGGAAGCACCGACAACATACAGTCCAACAGCTCGCTCTGTATCATGTCTTTCGACGTGCCCTTAAAAAACGGTTTCCAGGTGCTCCCTCCAGCACACTTGCTCGAGGAGGCAACAGGTCCACTAAGCCCCGGAAAATGCCGGGGTTGTCCGAGGAGTCAGTCTCCTCGGAGCCCACGCAAGGCCAACTCAAAAGCCCCACAGAACTTCACACAATCGACAATTTTGGATGAATGAATTGTTTTTATCCACTCTCATTGTGTACTCCTCACCGCAATCCCTGTGGCCGCCATCCAGCTGCGTAGCAAATGTTCACCCTTCCTAATACAGCTAGCTTTACAGAGTTGTCCATGTGTAAAGCCCTGGTGTTCTGCTGTTTCTTTACCTTTCTCTCTCTGACAGGTGCTTCATATCCCCCACTCCGTACCTGTCCATGCTGAATTGACCACGTTTGCAAGCACGGAAAGCAAATAAAGCATTAGCGATCAGTGCACCCAGCCAGCCAAGCCTTCCTGGTGTACCGCAGCCACGGGAGATAGCCGCGTATATACTGCTTCCTTTTCGCTAGCCTGCTGTCTGATTGAGAGGTCAGGTTGATCTGGGCCTGATCTTTCACTCCGGAACTTTCTGACAAAGTTCTCCTCTCAAACGGATCTTGGAGGAGAGATTTCCACCGAGTTAGGGTTGGGTCTTGGGAGGGTAACGCTTATGCCGCCATTGTCGCCTAGGAAAAATGGCGCCACTGGAGCCCGGTCCTTATTTTATCAGGGCGTAGCTTGGGGCTTACAAAATAATCGCCCTCCTTGGATTCGAATTAAAATCGCTGATTAGCTACATTTTAAGTGTCATACATTCATATCTTCAAATTAGGCAATTGGCTTAACTGTTGCAGTAGACCCGCCTCCTGGGCACCTCTAGCCCAGAGCTGACGAGGCGTTTGACAGGCAGAGGAAAGGTTGCGAATATGATTTTCTATCATATCTAACACATATTTGTCATGTGCATTCCATATTTCAAACACAAAATATTGACATACTGATGTTTTTATTATTATTATTATTTTTTTATTATTTTATTTTTTAAAAAAAATAATTTTATTTAAGGTTGGGCGGCGCCTAGTTCGCTTATCGGCTAGCCCACTGGACCTTATTAAGTTGCACAACGGGGTTTTGCAGTGGTTCGCTTTGGTGCAGCGCTGAATAAATGTATTTCAACCGCTGAAAACACTCCCCACTTGCTTGGTAGATTTAAAAATACTCCGATTTTGTAGATTATTTAGGCACATTTTAGGGTTAGGAAAAAGTATGTATGAATCATAAAAAAAATTGGTTTGGAGAACCTTTTACATTAATTAAATATATTGATGAATAAAACATACAGTGGTTTGATTCATCCTGAAAGTTGTCATATTCAAGTTCAATCCATGAAATATTGGAAGGTGGAAAAAAGTGTACAATAGGGGTTGAATAGGGGGGTCCTATACATTTACCTCTAATTCTCACTAATCATGGAATGTCATGAAACCGGTTCAGTCTGCCGTGGGAACCGTGAACCAGTCTACAGGTTTAACCTGCTACGTGTGGTCTGGAGTTCCATAATGATTCAAACAGGCTACATGTCCTAAATTCTGCACAACGTTAGCCCAATGCTAACTGGAACTATAACTGACGTGACACAGGAAAGAAAGGGAAACAGAATGGAATGATGCTAAATTGGAAGCTACAAATGGAAGAAAACGAACACTCAAAGTGACAGTTATAAATGTATGTGGGTTTTACTGACGGTGGCTCTCGATAGTGGCTGATATTTAACATGATACAAATGGTAAAATAAACGGAGAAAGCCCGGCACAGCCTATAATTAAAACATTCAAGGTCTACACATCAACTCGGCAGGTTCAGTCCTACAGTTTTCTAAAGCTTGGGTGTCCAAATGCAATCCACGCTTATTATGAGGTCACATAAAGTAGAGGTGCTGCATGCGAAATCACTGGGGAAGACAGAAAATACAATACAATCTATGTAGTTTTAATATTTGTTTTGCTCTCTATAACCTGTTAATTCATATGCCTTGTGACCCTGATATAGGCTTTAGACCTAGAAGGCCGATGACAATAAGAAGACACAGTGGGAGAATAAATTCAACCACACCTTTGTTTTATCACAAAACCAGAGAGCAACTTCTGTCCGGTTAAGTCCACAAAGCATATTTCTATGTAACAGACAGTTACATGACCTACAGCATGGTCTACAAGTGAATGTTTCCGCATTTTCGGACCGCTAAACAACTATTGATTTAAACCACAGAGAGTTACCGCAAGTTGCAAAGAATGGTTCATGGTCATGATTTATGTGTTTGTTCAAGTAGAAAACAAACATGTTGACATACAGTACACGGTCTATCACTCTGTCATACAGTACACGGTCTATCACTCTGTCATACAGTACACGGTCTCATCAGTCTGTCATACAGTACACGGTCTATCAGTCTGTCATACAGTACACGTCTATCACTCTGTCATACAGTACACGGTCTATCACTCTGTCATACAGTACACGGGTCTATCAAATCTGTCATACAGTACACGGCCCATCAGTCTGTCACAGTACACGTCTATCACCTTCATACAGTACACGGTCTATCACTCTGTCATATGCAGCACACGGCCCATCACTCTGTCACACAGTACACGGCCCATCACTCTGTCATACAGCACACGGCTCTATCACTCTGTCATACAGTACACGGTCTATCAGTCTGTCATACAGTACACGGCATCCTCATACATACACGGTCTATCAGTCTGGTCATACAGTACACGGCCTTATCACTTATACAGTACACACTATCACTCACATACACAGTCATCATCTGTCATACACGGTCTATCACTCTGTCATACAGTACACGTCTATCACTCTGTCATACAGTACACGTGTCTATCACTCTGTCACTCAGTACACGGTCTATCAGTCTGTCACACAGAGTTTTTAAATCAAAGGCTGTAAATGCTCGCAGGCTTCCTTGTCTTCATAATGCTACGGACAAACAATGTCATACTCGTGTTGGACCAGACAGCATCAGATAGATGGCCTACACATAGAGAGCAGAGGGGCGCTTGCTTAGCTTTGCTCGGATGCTTTTCCAGGTGAGATACATTCAGCCTCTTGCGAATTAAAGGACAATTATGAAGCAAAGAGGAGACGAAAGATACATTATAGCCTGGCTTCCTTAGGCATAGAATAAACTACTTCAGCTATTTTAACTGTATGTAATGTCTACTTGCTAAATGTTTATAATGTCTGGGTCAATCTAAGCTGTAAACGTATTTTTAGTTGTGTTACCGAGGTAGACTAGTTGTTGTTATGGCATCAGCCAATGGGGATCCAAGTCAAATCAAATCAAATTAATAAAGACATTGACTGTGCATGTTTAAATGCAACATAAAGCCTCTGTTTTGGAACTTTGACCACCGACTAAAAGTGTTGTCATTGTTACTGATTCTTCAACAATGTCTGAGAAATATTGACTGTTCTGTTATTTCTTATTGTATAGGGAGTGAGTCAGACTTACATCTAAAATGAGTCTCTGGGGAGAGAGGGAGGAGACCACTGCCTCTAAAATGAGTCTCTCTGGGGAGAGAGAGGAGGAGACCACTGCTCTCTAAAATGAGTCTCTCTGGGGAGAGAGAGGGAGGGGACCACTGCTCTAAAATGAGTCTCCTGGGGAGAGAGAGGAGGGGACCAATGCTCTAAAATGAGTCTCTGGGGAGAGAGAGGAGTAAGGCCACTGCCTCTAAAATGAGTCTGTCTGGGGAGAGAGAGGAGAGAGGCACTGCCTCTAAGAGGAAGGATATTCTGAGAGAGGAGGGGGCCACTGCCTCTAAAAAGAGTCTGACTCAAGACACCAGTTCTAAGAGGTAAGAGATCAATTGTAAATATAGTTATTTTAAAGATGTACAACTAATTTAAGAGAAGTGTTTCCAAAAACTTTGACCAGGGGCCTCTCCCGAAAAGTGGCGTAGTGGTTCAAGGCACTGCATCGCAGTGCTAGCTTGTGCCACTAGATCCTGGTTTGAGTCCAGGCTCTGTCGCGAGCCGCCGCGACTCGAGACCCATGAGTGCGGCGCACAATTCTTTTATATTTATTTCACCTTTATTACACTTGGCCCAGTGTCGTCCAGGTTAGGGGGTTTGGCCGGCAGGGATGTTCTTGTCCCATCACGCACTATTGACTACTGTGGCGGGCCGGACGCAATGCACGCTGACACGGTTGCCAGGCTGCACATTTAACCCAGCTGGCTTCCAGGTTAAGCTGGCATTGGTAGTCAAGAAGCAAAGTGCGGTCGGGCTGGGTTGTGTTTCTCGAGGATGCACGCTCGAACCGCCTCCCAGTCCATACGGGAGTTGCAGCGATGGGACAAGACTGTAACTACCAATTGGATATTCAGAAATTGGGGAGAAAAATTTGTAATAAAAAATAGAAAATACTACAAAAATAAATAAATAAAATAAATAAAATAAATCCTTTGACCAATTAAGCAAGCTTTAAAAGAAGGTAACCACGCTCTTCCGCCCCCTGGAATCCTCTTCCCAGAGCAAAGAATCTTTATCAGCAAGCCAGGGTTTCTATCCAATTGGCGAGCAGATTTCTTTATGTGGACATATCTTAAAATCAGCAGACAGAATATGCATAGCTACCTACATAATGAGATTATGGTGCAGTAGGTTACCCACATGATGAGATTATGGTGCAGGTAGGTTACCTACACGATGAGATTATGGGTGCAGCTAGTTACACATGATGAGTTATGGTGTAGTAGTTACCCACATGATGGAGATTATGGGCAGGTAGGTTACGTACATGCTGAGATTATGGTGCAAGTGCAGGTTACCTACATGATGGATTATGGTGCAGGTAGGTTACCCACATGATGATTATGTGTTGAGCTACACACATGATGAGATTATGGTGCAGTGTAGGTTACCTACAGACGAGATTGTTACCTACATGATGTTAGATTATGGCAGGTATGGTTACCTACATGACGAGATTCATATTACGGTGCAGGTAGGTTACCCACAAGGATGGAGATTATGGTGCAGGTAGTGTTACCTGCATGAGATTATGGTATGTAGGTAGGTTACCTACATGATGAGATTATGGTGTAGTGTAGGTTACCCAAGCAGCGATGAGATTCATATTATGTAGCAGGTAGGTTACCCAAGTGATGAGATTATGGGCAGGTGAAGCTACCCGGCATGATGAGATTAGCGGCCGCAGGTTACCCAAGGATGAGATTATGGTGCCGGTAGGTTACTCTACATGATGAGATTACGGCTGTAGGCTACCTCACATGATGAGATTATGGAGCCGTAGGTTACCCACATGATGAGATTATGGGCAAGTGGGGTTACCTACATGATGAGATTACATTATGGTGCAGGTAGGTTACCTAACATGATGAGATTCATATTATGGTGCAGGTAGGTTACCACATGAGATTAATACATGATGAGATTATGGTGCAGGTAGGTTACTTACCTACATGATGAGATTATGGTGCCGCTAGGTTACCTACATGATGAGATTAGGGGCAGGTAGGTTACCTACATGATGAGATTCATATTATGGTGCAGGTAGGCTACCCACATGATGAGATTATGGTGCTGCGTAGGTTACCTACATGATGAGATTATGGTGCAGTGTAGGCTGCCCACATGATGAGATTATGGCGGTAGGTTACCTATATGACGAGATTATGGTGCAGGTAGGTTACCTACATGATGAGATTCATATTATGGTGCCGGTAGGTTACCTACATGATGGTGTGCAGGTAGGTTACCTACATGATGAGATTCCTATTATGGACCAGGTAGGTTACCTACATGATGAGACTATGGTGCCGTGTAGTTACTCTAAGAAGAAGATTATGGTGCAGGTAGTGTTACCTACATGATGAGATTATGGTGCAGGTAGTTACCTACATGATGAGACCTATGAGTGCTGGTAGGTTAACCTCACATGAGATGAGGGTGCAGGTAGGTTACTCTACATGCTGATGAGATTCATATGGTGGCAGGTAGGTTACCTACATGATGAGATTCATATTATGTGCTAGGTAGGTTACCACATGATGAGTTATGGTGCAGGCAGGTTACCTACATGATGAGATTATATTGGTGCAGTAGGTTACCTACATGATGAGATTATGGTACAGGTAGGTTACTACATGATGAGATTATGGTGCAGGTAGGTTGACCTAAGCATGATGATATCATATTGGGTGCAGGTAGGTTACTTACATGATGAGATTATGGTTCTTGTAGTGCTCATGATGAGATTATGGTGCAGGTAGGTTATCTCACATGACGAGACTCATATTATGGTGCAGGCAGGTTACCTACGTGATGAGATCAAGGTGCAGGTAGGCTACCTACATGATGAGATCACGGTGCAGGTAGGTTACCTGGCTACGATGAGATATTTATGGTGCAGGTAGTGTTATCTATAATGATGAGATTTATGGTGCAGATAGTTACCTGACATGATGAAGTTATGGCGCAGGTAGTGTTACCTACATGATGAGATTACAGCAATAGGTTACCTACATGATGAGATTATAAAGTGTAGGTTAACTACATGATTGAATATGGTGCTGGTTAGGCCAATTCTACATGATGAGATTAGGCAGGTAGCTCGCCTACATGATGATATGGTGCAGGTAGGTTACCTACGTGATGGACGATTATGGTGCTGGTAGGTTACCTACACGATGAGATTGATGGTGCATGGTTACTCATATTTATAAACAGGAAAGGTTATCTACATGATGAGATTCATATTATGGTGCCTAGTAGGTTTCACCTACATGATGAGATTATGGTGCAGGTAGGTCTACCTACAGGATGAGATTGCCATGGTTCTGTGGAGGTTACCTACATGATGAGATTATGGTGTAGGCAGGTTACCTACATGATGAGACTCATATTATGGTGCAGGTAGGCTACCTACATGATGAGATTAGGGGCGTAGTGTTACCACATGTGACGAGATTATGGTGCTGGTAGGTTATCTACACGATGATTATGGTAGGTAGGTTACCTACATGATGAGATTATGGTGCAGTGTAGGTTACCTACATGATGAGATTATGTGATGGCTGTGTAGGCTTCCTATGACGAGATTATGGTGCAGGCAGTTACCCACATGATGAGATTCCTATTATGGTGTAGGTAGGTTACCTATACATGACGAGGCCCGCACAGGTGTTATGCAGGTTACCTACATGATGCAGACAGCGAGCAGGTAGTTGCCTACATGACAGACAGCAGGTAGTTACCCACATGATGAGATTATGGTGTCGTGCAGAGCGCCTACGATGATTACAGGCAGGCTACCTGCTGATGAGATTCACAGGTGTAGGTAGGTTGGCTCTGATGATATGAGCAGGTAGGTTATCTACATGATGAGATTTCATATATTATGGTGCAGGTAGGTTACTACATGCATTTATATTATGGTGCAGGTAGGTTACCTACATGATGAGACATGGCGGTAGGTTGCCTACATGATGAGACAGGCAGGTAGTGTTATCTACATGATGATTCATATTATGGTGCAGTGTATATACCTACATGATGATATGGTGCAGGTAGGTTGCCTACATGATGAGATTACAGGCAGGCAGGTTACCTACATGATGAGACAGGTGCTGGCAGGCCACTACATCATGAGATAGTGGTAAATGTGCAAAAATACTTCCATACGATGAGGGTGCAGGTAGGTTATCACACATGAGACTATATTATGGCGCAGGTAGAGCCTGTTGGCTTATTTATTATATACCGCAGGTTAACTACATGATGACAGCGGCATGCAGGCTATCTACATGATGAGATTCATACAGGCAGGTAGGTCATTTCCACATGATGAGACAGTGGTGCAGGTGGTTACCTACATGATGACATGGTGCAGAGACATGATGAGAGGGCAGGTAGGGCTACTTCATGATGAGACAGGCGGTGCTGGTAGGTTAACTACATGATGAGAATATGGTGCAGGCAGGCTACCTACATGATGATTAGGCGGCAGGCAGGCTATCTACATGATGATTCATATTAGAAAGGCAGTACATGATGCAGATTACAAGCAGGTTACCCACATGATAAGACTATATTGTGGTGCAGGTTACCTGTATTTATTTAGACAGGTGCAGGTAGGTTACTCATTAGATACAGAGGTAGGTTACCCACATGATGAGATTCATACAGTGCAGGTAGTGTCACCACATGATGAGATTGAGTGGTGCTGGTAGGTTAACTATACGATGAGATATGGTGCAGTGTAGGCTACTCCACATGATGAGATTATGGTGCAGGGTAGGTTATCTGCATGATGATTCATATATGAGGCAGGTAGGTTATCTACATGAGACTATGGTGCAGGTAGGTTATCTACATGATAAGATATGGTGCAGGTAGGTTACCTACATGACAGAAAGCCATCTACATGATGACATGGTGCAGACATGATGACCATACATGCAGGTAGGTTGCTCATGATGAGAGCTGAGCAGTAGTTACTTCCATACACAGACAGGCATGCAGGCTATCTACATGATGATTCATACAGTGGTGCAGGTAGGCCACCACATGATGACAGGAAATGTGGTAGGCTTACATGATGAGATTATGAAAATGCAGGTTACCTACATGATGAGATATATGCAGGTAGGCCTACATGATGAGATACAGGGTTACCCACATGATGAGATTCATAGGTGCAGGTAGAGCTACTACATGATGAGATTATGGCAGGCAGGTTACCCACATGACGAGACAGTGGTGCTGGTAGGTTAACTACATGATGAGATTATATGGTGTAGGTTATTTGCGTTGATGATGAGATTATGTTAGTGTGTATATCTACATGATGAGACTATATTGTGGTGCAGAAGAGAAGACACATGATGAGATTATGGTGCATGCAGGCTACCTACATGATGAGATTCTCCTGGCCATATGCAGCAGGGTTACCTGATGATGAGATTAGGAAATGTACACCACATGAGATTATGCGCAGGCAGGTTATCTACATGTTGAGACTATATTAGGTGCCGTGTGTCACCCACAGGAGTGTGTGGCAAATTCTCCACAGACAGGAGCGTGTAAAATACGATATGGCAAGTGTAGTTACCTACATGATGACAGATATGGTACGTGCAGGTTGCTTCCAATATTTAGCATTATGTATGTAAATACCCATACGATGATTCAGTATTATGGCGTAGTAGGTTACCTGCGATGAGATTCATATTGTGGCGTAGGTTACTCAGCATGATGAGACATATATGTGTGTTACCTACATGACTTGAGACACAGCAGGCAGGAGTCATCATTTACGAGACATAGGTGCCGGCAGGTTGCCTACATGATGACATGAGGTGTGTGTTACCCCACATGATGAGATTCATATTATGGTGCATGGTAGGTTACCTACGATGTGACAGGCGGTTGTTTCAGATGATGAGACTATACAGGTGCAGGTAGTTACTCAGCATGACGAGATATGGTGCGCGCGTGTTGGCTCACATGATGATTAGCAGGGCAGGTTACCACATGATGAAGATTACAGTATGTAAATATGCCCACATGATGAGATTCATAGCTATGGTGCAGCCAGCCTACATGATGAGATATGGCGCAGTTTTGGCCTACATGATGAGATTATGGCAGGCAGGTTACCATGAGATTATGGTGCTTGTAATAATTTACGACGAGACAGGTGCCGGTAAGTTGGCTTCATGATGAGACAGGGTGGTGTAGTGGTTACCATACGAGATTCATATTATGTAGTGCAGGTAGGTTACCCATACGACAGAGAGCTATGTAACGGTAGTAGCCTATATGATGAGACTATACAGCGGCGCAGGTAGGTCATCTACATGACAGACAGAGCAGGTAGGTTACCACATGATGAGACAGGTGGTGCAGGTAGGTTACCACATGACGCAGACAGGCGTGTTGTATTCACATGATGATTGAAAGGTAGCCATAAATAATTCACGATGAGATATGGTGCAGTAAATAGCCTACATGATGAAGATAGCAGGGTGTAAATATTCACATGATGAGCACCATATTATGGTGCAGGCACACATCTACATGATGAGACAGTGCGCAGTGTACATCTACATGATAAGATTCACACATGCAGTTTAGGCAGTGTCATCACACACAGACAGTGGTGTATGTAGATCTGAGCATGATGACAGTGCAGGTAGGTCATCATACGATGAGATTCATATTATGGTGGGTAGTGTTACACATTTATTATGGTGCTGGTAGGTTAATTCATACGATGAGATTATGGTGAGTGGTAGAAATACCTACATGATGAATGGTCGGGTATCTACATGATGAGATAGCAGTAGGTTACCTTACATGATGAGACTATAGCTATGGTGAGGTGGTAGGAAACACCATACGATGAGATATGGTGGTGTAGGTTGAGCCCACATGATGAGACTACAGTTATGGGAGTGCAGGTAGTGTTACCACATGATGAAGATTATGGTGTATGTGTTACTACATGATGAGACATGGTGGCAGGTTACCTACATGACGAGACAGTGGTGCAGGTGTAGGTCATTCACATGATGAGCTCATACAGTGGTGCAGGTAGGTTACCTACATGATGATATGGCGCGTAGTTGGTTTATACGATGATGCCATGGTGTTATGTAGGGTTACCTGCTACGATGAGAATATGGTGCCGGTAGGTTAATTACGATGATTATGATGCTGTGTAGTTACCTACGATGAGGACATGGTGCAGGCAGTGTTGGCCTACATGAGAGAGTTCATATTATGGTGCAGGCAGTCACCTACATGACAGGTATTGCAGCCAACTACATGACGAGATTATGGTGGTAAGTAGGTTAAGCCCACATGATGACATTCATATTATGGTGCAGGTAGGTTACCTATTACAGATTATGGCAGGCAGGTTACCTACATGATGATACAGTGGGTGTTACCTACGATGAGATATGGGTGCAGGTTACCTACATGATGAGATTATGGCGCTGGTAGGTTAACTGGATAGTGCAGGTAGTTACCTGCTACGATGAGATCAGTGGCGCGTGTGGTGTCATTCGCATGATGATTCATATTATGGTGCAGCATGAGACAGCAGGCAGACATCACATGATAAGATTCATATTATGTGGCAGGTAGGTTACCACATGATGAGACAGGCAGGCAGGTTACCTACATGATGACAGACATGGTGCAGGTAGGTTACCCATGATGAAAGATTCACATATGGCGCGCAGTGTTACTCACGATGAGACAGGAAAGGGCAGGGTGCCAACTACATGATGAAGACATGGCGGTGTAATTGGCTACGATGAGATATATGGCGGTGCAATATCTGCATGATGAGCCATATTATGGTGCAAGGCAGGTTACTCATTTATTTAGCATTATTTATGCAGGCAGGTTATTCACATGAGCAAGATTCATATTATGGTGGCAGGTTACCTACATGACGAGATGGCAGGCAGTTACCTACAGATGACATGGCGCGTAAAGTTACCTACATGATGAGATTCATATTATGGCAAGGTGTCATCTACACGATGAGACAGTGGCGGTATATCATACGAGATATGGTGCAGGTAGGTTATCTGTTACGACGAGATCTGAAGAGTGGCATGGTAGGTTACTACATGATGAGATATGGCGTCGGCAGGCATTCACGACGAGACAGGCGTGTTGCCTGACACGACCAGACAGCGGTGCCGGCAGTCATCCACATGACGACAGGTGGTGAATGGCTCATACGATGAGACTACAGTTGCGGCGGTAAGTCACTCCGATACGACGAAGATTAGCGGCGCAGGTTGGCCTGGCAATTTATCCACAGCGGTGCCGGTAAGCCAACCGCTACTTTCCAGTATTGGTGGCGGTGCGGTGGCATTTATTTAGTATTATGGTGCAGGCAGGTGCCATTCACATGATGACTATATTGGTGGTGCAGGCAGGTTACCCGCTACGATGACAGGCATGCAGGTTACCCACATGATGAGATATTCCTATTACAGGCAGGTAGTCATCTACATGATGATATGGTGCCGCAGGTTACCCAGGTGCAGGTAATATCTACGATGAGATTCATATATGCCGTGTAGGGTCATTTCCGTTACGATATGAGGCAGGTAGGTTACCTACGATGAGACTTGTTATGGCAGGTGTAAAGCCATCACATGATGAGATTATGGCGCCGGCAGGTTACCTACATGATGAGATAGGCAAACAGGCAGGTTACCTACGATGAGATATGGTGCAGGAATATTTCCACATGATGACAGTGGTGCAGGTAGGTTACCATGATGAGATATGGTGCGTTACCACATGAGAGGGTGTTTGGCCTACATACGAGACATGTGCAGGTTACCTACATGATGACTATATTAGGTGCAGGTAGGTTACCTACATGATGAGACAGGCGGGTGGTGATGAAGAATATTGTGCAGAGGAATATCACATGATGAGGTGGTCGTATCTACATGATGAGATATGGTGAGGTATTATCTACATGATGAGATTCATATATGGTAGGTTACCATGATGAGATTATATGCAGGTTGTCACATGATGATAGTGAGCAGGTAGGTTAGCCTATGATGATGATATGCAAGTGTGTTACCCACGATGAGACTATATTATGGCAGGTAGGCTTGGCTCACATTTACGATTATGGTGCAGTGCAGGTTACCCATGATGACAGGCAGGCAGGCCTACATGATGACAGGCTGGTAGGTTAACTACGATGAGATTATGGTGCCGTGCAGGTTGCCTACATGATGAGATTATGGTGCAGGTAGGTTACCTACATGATGAGTTCATATTATGGCAGGCAGGTTAACACATGATGAAGATTATGGTACCGGTAGCCACCAGATGATGAGAGGAGCAGGTAGTTATTTGATGATGACCATATTATGGTGCGCAGGCAGGTTTACGACGAGATTATGGTGCAGGTAGTTACCTACATGACGACATGGGTAGGTAGGTCGCCTACGATGAGATTATGGCGCGTGTTACCCACATGACGAGTATTATGTGCTGGTTAACTACATACGAGATATGGCGCAGGCAGGTTATCACATGATGACATGGTGCAGGTAGTTATTCACATGATAGAGATTCGTTATGGTGCAGGCAGGTTGGCCTACATGATGAGACATGGTGGCGTAGTGTCAGCCTTTACATGACAAGACCACATGGTGCAGGCAGGCATTTACGAGATTAGCAGGAGTGTGTTGGCCTACATGATGAGATATGGTGCAGGCAGGTTACCCATGATGAGACCATATTGTGCAGGTAGGTTACCATACGATGAGGACATGGCGCTGGTAGGTTAACACATGATGAAGACAGGTGGCAGAGGCATTACCTACATGACGAGATTAGCAGGTAGAATATTCGCATGATGAGACTGTTGGTGCAGGTAGGTTATTTCCATACGATGAGATTAGTGGTGTAGGTAGTTGGCCTACGATAAGATTCATATTATGGCGCGCGGCAGTGTTTGGCTCACGATGAGGAGCAAAGGGTGGCAGGTGGGGTTACCTACATGATGAGATTATGGTGCAGGTAGGTTACTCACATGATGACTATTATGGTGCAGGTAATATCTGATGATATGGTAGAAATACCTACATGATGAGATATGGTGCAGGTAGCCATCTACATGATGAGACTATACATGGTGCAGGTAGGTTGGCCTACATGATGAGACATGGTGCCGCAGGTTACCTACATGATGAGACAGTGTCGCAGCCATTTATTTATATTATGGTGCAGGTAGGGGAAATACTATTATGATGAGACTATTATGGCGCAGTGCAGGTTACTCATTACGATGAGACATGGTGCCGTAGTTACCCGATTTATTATGGTGCGCGCAGGTTACCTACATGATGAGATTCATATTAAGGTCGCAAGCCGGGCTTCCATGACGAGACATGGCGCATGCAGTTGGGCTTCCACATGATGAGTATCTTATTATGTAGTGTGCAGGTAGTTGGCCTACATGACGAGACAGACGCTTGTCTACGATGAGGACAGGTGCAGGTAGGTTACCTGAGCATGATGAGATTATGGTGCGGCGCAGTTACTCATACGATGAGAGATTATGGTGCGCGCAGTGTCACTGGCTACGATGATGCAAGAGGTCGCAAGCCCATTTACGAGTATTGCGGCAGGCAGTTACCATGATGAGATTCATATGGCGCAGTAAAGCCGGCCTGGCTACGAGGATATGGCGGCGCAAGTTACCTAATGAGAGACTTATTGCTGGAAACAGTAGAGATATTTTTAAGAAATAAATAGCAGTTAAGAATGATCACTATGGGTAATAGCAGTTATTGTAGCTTTATATTTGTAGTCTTCGTGCACATTGAGATTGCAGCCAGTAGTACGGCTCACAATTCGTTATGTATCATGTTGTGTGAAATTTGCAAAGTCGCAAACTTATAACTTCTGACATTTGAATAATATTAATACATTTGCAAGCATTATTTTCAGACTACCACAACACAAGGTCATTCTGCTGCGAATCGTACACTGCAGATCTCCAGTTTCCGCCTGCACGACAGCTCCTGTCAGTAACACACACAAACAGATTCGTAACTTGCAAAAGTTGAGAGATTCACATAAACAAAATGAACAGCGCTTGTGGGCATGATCTTTTACTCTTGACAATCAGCCAAACCACAGTCAAACATACGGGAATTCATTGATTAACTATCATCAGCCTTCAGGAAGAAGTTGAAGAGGAATCAGAGAAGCAACATGAAGCTATCGCTAATTACGAAATTAAATACAAATTGTCAGGGGTTTCGTCATTGCTATCCCCATAAGATCAACACCCGGGATTATACGATGACATGGTTCCACATGTCAGCCAGAATAAGACTTCGATATTTGTTGAAAGGATAATGTTAGTCGGCACTTTGTCACCCCGTGCTCATCAACCATTTTCATTCGCAGCCTGGTCAAACCATGAGCGCTTTCCCGAAATGCAGTGGAAGACCACAGCATGTATTCGCGACTTCCAACTTTATTTGTTATTATCAGTATTTCGCAGATAAACGCAGCATCGCCATTTCGCATACCACTTGTTAAACACAAAAAGATCTCATCGCTTTTATTTGCTTGTCGCATATTTCCGAAAGCTTAATGATTAGCCTGTTGCTCAATCAGGCTGTTCCTTGAAATTTCGCAAGTCACCGATTGATTCATTCAGCCGGTTTTTGTGCTCCTGTTTTGCGTTTGAATGCAAAGAAGACGAACAAGGTGAGCAGATGATGCCAATAGTCCGCGATGTTGCCCGTGCCTTGTTTCAATCACGTTACCATATTTGTTTGCTTCGTTGTTTGCCACATGAGAGAATTGACCATTCACATCGTCATCTTTAACATCTCATGTAAGAAATGGCAAGCCTTTTGTCTTCCTTGTAGCAGACATGCTGTTATATTGCTCTGCAGAATACTGTCACGTATTCCAGCACATTGATTGATGCAGCTTTAGAAACAAGTTCACCATTCTCATTCATCAAGCTGAAATGGCCGAGTAGTGTCTGTCTCTGGCAATGAATGAGTAGGAGTAGAGACTGCATAGTGAGGTCTCATATGAAGAGTAGAGTAGAGACTGCAGGGGTGAGACCAATGAGTAGAGAAGTAGAGAATCCCATAGTGAATGAGTAGAGAGACTGTGTGTGTTATCCCATAGTGAATGAGTAGAGTAGAGATTGTGTGTAAGAGAAGTGAATGAGAGTAGAGACTGTGCAAAATAGAGAACTTCATAGTGAATGAAAGTAGAGAGATCAGTGTTGCGATCCATATGAATGAGTAGAAGTAGAGACGGGCAGAGACCCCATAGTGAATGAGCAGAAAGAGATCGCGTGTAGTAGAGAATCCCATAGCGAATGAGTAGAGAGAGACTGTGTGTGGGGTAGAGACCATAGTGAATGAGTAGAGAGACTGTGGGGTAGAGAATCTCACAGTGCGAATGAGTATAGAGACTGTGTGTGTTAGAGACCATAGTGAATGAGAGAGTGAGAGACTGGGTGTAAGTGTGAGAATCTCCACAGTGAATAAGTAGAGTAGAGACTGTGTGTAAAGTATCTCCATATGAATGAGAGTAGAGATCGCAGGTAAAGTGCAGAGAATCCCATATGAATGAGTAGAGAGAGACTGTGTGTAAAGTAGCATCCATATGAATAAGTAGAGTAGAGACGTGTGTAGTGCAGAATCTCATAAAGAATGAGCAGAGCAGAGACCGTGTAGCAGAGAACGATAGTGAATGAGTAGAGGCAGACCGTGTGTAAGCAGAGAATCCCATAGTGAATGAGTAGATAGAGATCAGTAAAGTAGAGACCATTACAGTGAATGAGTAGAGGCAGACTGTGGAGGCAGAATCTCCATAGTGAAGAGCAGAGCAGAGACTGTGTGTGCATATCCAAGATACCAGATTTTGTACTAAAGGCTTTCAGAATGGCAGCCCTCACTAAAGAACATCAGACTAGCCATGGTAGCTGATGAGACGATGCACTACGATGAGTGATCTGTCTCTGCTTTGCTGAGTGTCCAGAAGCCCAGAGCAGAGTCGCCTACACCCGCTGGGAATCCTTCTGAGACGCACAAAAATGCCTGAACAACAGATGAAAGCCTCGACCAGCCAGTTGACCATGAAAATATTCAGATCTGCTGAGACGGCGGAGGGATTGTCAAAGTTGTGGTGTAATGCTCACACATAACTTCTGGGCATGAGAGTGGGCATCAGCTGCAACAGCCCTCCGGCCCAATACCTTTGCATCAATTACTGCTTTCTAATATTAGATCACGTTGATCAGTTTGGTTGAATCTTCTGCTTCATGGTAGTTAATATCAATCTCATTGTTTTCTCTACAGGTCAAACTTTTTCGACAGTTCAACAAGACAGGCCAACTGAAACACAGTATCAACACATATTCGAAGGAATTCGACACCATGGAAACTCAAAGTCTGGGTGCGACATCCACACGCGGAGCCTTCATTATCAAGAGGTGGAAGTGAGGTCAATACGAACATGAGAGATAAAGGGGAGATGGCATCGTCAGAAAGATCAATAAAGACACCACAATGCACCCACATCTTCACTCTTTAGCCGACAAGACAAACCTGTCAGAATAAAGCCGACAAAGTGAATGCCATGCTGGAAAACAGTTCCCGTAAGAAGGTCATCCCGACAAGCAGAGGGAAAAGAATCAGATCGCACTTCATGTTTCCTCATGATTCGAACTCGAAAAAGATCGGGTCAGTTGTTCGACGGGCCCTTTTCTCCCACTACTGCAGCCGAAAGAGATTGACAACAGCTGAAGGAGTTCAAAATGCTCTCATTTTTGATGGTTCGAGCGAAAGGTCGACTTCCTTTCCAGACTTCAAAAAGCCTGGTCGAAGAGGTGCTGTGATGTCATTTTAAGCCAACCTCGCGGATGTGTTGCCGACAAACCTCATCAGTAAAATTCGCCTTCTCAGCCTTCACTACTTGCTTGCAGCAGCAATCAGATCCGTTCTGGACAGACAGAGGCAGAGGTTCACGATCCACAGAAGGAGGAGTACCGAAGAAAAATACAGACACTGGCCAATGAAACACAAACACATGAAAGACACAAGGAGCTCCACATCATGTGCCACATGCCAGTCTTCTCGATATCAAAGCCACGTTCCGAGATGAGATGCTGAAGGAGGCAGAGAAGGAGCTGAAGTCCTCAAAATCTCTTTACTCCAGATACCACATTCACGCCATCCAGTCATTGTGAAGAACAAGATGAATAACAGCCACAGACAAACTCAAAGTGAATCAGCCTGTCAGACAAAAGAGTTTATCTCTGAAATCGGCAAAGCTGGCTTTCCATCAACGTAGAAGGGTACCTGATCTTGCGAGGACCAGGCCTGATGTCACAGAGGCACAGAGTACTTTCGTTATTGTGTACAGAGATCTTTAAAGAAGAATCTGCCGAACTGAAGACACAGTTCAAGGTTTTGTGCATCTGAGCATTCTCTCGAGCTTTCATAGCAGCAGATGCTTTAGATCATGTCTGGACAAGAAGGTAATGGGTTTGCCTCCAATCATTGCGAGGATGAGTGAGTCAATTCATTGTTTGACTTTGAATAGAGCAGTGGATTGCTTTTCCTGAAGAAAGAATGATATTCGACTAATTCTCCGCTTTCCTTCTGTTCACTGATCAGAATTACTTAGGTTTTCGATTTGTTACATTGTTAACACAGAGCAATTAGAAATAGTTATATAATAGCCGTGTACCTTTTGCATAAGATCGCATCCTCACCAGAAAAGGATCATCAATCTCACTATCAAATTGAATGAATTATGCCAATTTTCAGTTGACAAATGCAAATTGTCAAGATCAGGAATTTTCAGAAATAAGTCACAAAATTCGACCACGCTCCAGCTTCCCACTACTAAAGACGATGTCAGAGAGGTTGAGGAGTTTGACCTGGAAGACACATCACATCAGAGGAAGACATCAGGACACGCCGGTAGAAACCTGCAAAGAGAGCACTGTAAGTTCTGCTATTGAGCTGATGTATACAGCACACACTTTGAAGCGATTTGTATACTAACAGACATCTTCTCTGCACTGAACAATGCACCACACAGGCATCCGTGAGATTCTGCTTTCAGCTTCTGCAGACACAACCTCCTCTCTCTCTCGAGAGAATTGACCAGTTACATCACTGGGGGACAGGAGAAGCTGTTTCGTGCTGGGATTGTCAGTCAGCCTGCAACAGGAAGCGACATTGCGAGTTATTCAGTATTCGACGAGCGTTTCAGATATTGCATGTAGTTAGTATGTGCATGTTTTTAACATTACTAACATCTTGGTAAATAGCAGAAACGTTATATAAATGTGATAAATATAATAAACTACACAATGTCTTTTGAGTGAGTTAGTATTTTTGAGATGAAAGAAACATGTAAATTCCTTCTGTTGGTTGTCTTAATGAGTCTCATTATTCTTAAAGCTTTGCATATTTAACATGTATCAACATATCTTCCTTCAGATTGTTGTAAACTCACATATAGTCTGTGAGATTCTGCTCAGTTTCTGCAGATTGGCTAGTCTCTCGAGACGGGATCAGCTGCCACGACCTCGGAGACAGAAGGAGTGAAAGCCGTTTCGGTGTTGGACTGGTCTGTAGCTCACCTGCAACACGCATACCAGCGTGAGCACCAGCTCACCACTGCGAGCGCTATGCGTACTGAAAGCAGCCTTACTGAAAGCGAGAAACATGGCGAGTGCACAGTAAATTGAAATAAATTATTGAAATTTGGTCTAGTTGATTTCCACAGCAAATGGGCTCCAGATATGTATCTGTGCCGGGTTGCCTTTTAAAAATAGCGATCGGGTATCAGAAAATTGAACCGGCACTGGTGCGGTTTTGCTCATGCAGCGCCGACATCTTCTTTCACATAGCTGATCGTTGCCGACAGGCCTGCGGAAAAGGTTCTCCACTCTCTCTTCACCGGCTGCGTGAAGCTGTTGAAACTGCCGTAACTGAAGATGCCGTCGCACACGCCGATCCAGGCGATGTCTGCGAGTATAAGAGTCTGATGAGAACTGGGACATTTTCAGTTTGCACTGTATACAGACTTCAGACATGGGGCCGCGCATTATCATGCTGAAACATGAGAGCTTATATGGCGTTGAATGGCACCTATAATGGGTTCAGATCTCTGGTTTCGTGATTTCAGTTCGCCATCGAGCAATGTGACAGAAACATGTCCTATTTAAGCCTGCCTAAATTGATAATCATCAAACAATACGGGGGCATTCTGTTCATCGACATTGCAATGCCATCATAATGTTGATCACATACACATTCACGCATATACACGCCGTTACCTGCGGTTGAAATCGATCATCCGCGAATAGCAATACCCCAGCAGCCAGCGTTATCGGTGAAGATTGTTCACGGTCGTTTCGACGCCGGACCGCAGTCGTATCGTCTTCGCGATGATGAAAAGAGATGAAGCTTCTCGAGTCGCATGATTGCTTGCGCAGAAATCACCGCTAGAAAACCACAGCGGTCATGGGGCACCAGACTGATCCCGCAGGAAGAAGTCGATGGAGGTCTGGGCCGGCGCGTTACATGTGATCCGCAGTTAGTGGTCGCTGATGTGTCGCCGCCTCTAAAAACGACAGCTGGGAGGCGTTTGGCGGAAGAGAAATTAACATGTAATTCTACAACAGTTTCTTCTGGTGAGACATTCCTGCAGTCATCATGCCACTGCAACACTGTGCCCCGACACATCTGACAAAGGTGCACAAAACCGCACATTTCTGCCAGAGCGGCCTGTTCTCAGTGGCAAGGTGGTCTGCGTAATGACTACAGCTTCTGAATATCATACTGTCAGGTGAATGACATCTTTACTGTTTCATTATCTTAACAAAAGGAGAAATGTCACAACAGGGATTCAATGATATCAACATTTGGAAGAAAAGGATGGAACATATCTGCCTATTTCAGCTCATGAACTTGGGATCAACACTTACATGCTGGGTTTATATTTCTGTTCAGTATAGTTAGTATGTATGTTTGGTAAATAGGCCAGGTTTTAACATTTTTGGGACATATCCAGAAACATACATAACATATATAAAACTGCTGCAAATATCTGAGTGAAAGCAGTATCTCACATTTCTGTAAAGTTTGCATATTTAACAGCAGCATCACTATATCTTCCTCTCCAGATTGTCTGGTTGTAAACACATATGATTTCTGTGATTTGGCTCAGCTCTGCAGAGATTGTCAAATCTTCTCGAGAGACTGACTAAAGGTAATGACCTGGGAGAAGATAGAGGAGTGAAGCTGCCGTGTTGGGATTCTCACCAGGTTCACTCAGTAACATACAGAGCATTAGCAGAGTTAACTCTTTCAGCATGAGTTGTTATGTGATGTTTTAAACATTTGTCATCATGTGCTTTCCGTCCTCTGCCCGTCAGCGTGGTTCGATAGAAGCCGCTGCTCATCTGCCCTCGTCCCGAGCCCACTAACCACAACCGAAATACCGAGCCGAGACACCCGCAGGACTCAGAGTTACACTGCCGTTCGTTGACCGGAGATCCAGACTGTAACCACACACACCGCTGTTCGTCGTGTCGGTATCGAGCTGAGCAGCGACTGCCCTCTCGCCGGGAGGATCCAGACTGTAACCACACAATGGGTATGCGCCACTATCTGTAAACGGGCACAGAGCTTAAGTAAAACAGTCACTTCGAACAGCCTGATGTTTCCTTTACGACATGTTTGTGTCATGGACAATAGCGGGGTGTCCACAAGAGATGACACCAAAGTCCACCGCAGACAGCTGCCGTGCTTCCGTAGTCAGTCTGAGTTCGGTTCGCCAGAGGAGGCTGCGCCGCCTGCTCAGCCTGAAGTCAAACCTTCACCCGAAAGAGCTGACCCGAGCCATAATCATTCAGGAGACCTCGAGACGCTTTCTCGCCGCTCCTGGTAGATCCCAGGATGAAGCCGAAAGTAAGTCAGCTAAATAGATGTTGTCAGAGCAGCGGCCGTGTCCTGGCGTAGTAGCAGGTTCATAACATGAGACATGATGGTAGGAATATAGGACGCCAATTCAGCATTTAGCACTCAACACAGCACAAATATCATCACCACACGAATACTTTTCTTCTGCATCTTCGATATCCCGTTGAATAGTATCGTGCCTCAGCATGCAGTAGTATGATAGAAATGCATGTTTCAGCACGAATTGCAATTGTTCTCCGCAGTTGCGTGATTGAATATCTGCATAAACCAGTAATGAATTGCATCGTTCGAATGCAGTAGGTAGAATACCTGCGTGGCTCAGTAAAGAATTTCGCATCGCCTGCGCAGCAGGAATACCTCGTAGCCTTCTTCAGTGGTCGACCTGATATGCACAGAACACGGCACATGGTTGACTGCCGCATAGTTCTGTCAGTCATCACTTACAGTGTGATCATGGTGGAGAGCCAGGCTGAAATCAGGCTGAGTAGGGACACCCTGGCCCTACTAACTACATATTCAGAACCATAGTGATATAGTACACTTGTTTCAGCCACTATGAAACAACATTTATATGAAGATGCGGTTTGAGCTGAACGATCCCTTGTCTACAGATGCTCGTCATCTGCTGACCTAAATAGCAAACTCTGCACTGATATTGTTCGGAGGGGAACAGGAAGGTGACACAGGAGGGTGAAGCAGCACATGAAGACCATCCACACCAATGTGAGCCCAATATCTCACCATCCATCTCCACCTCCCAGTAATAACGAGATCCAGATAAGCCTTCTCTGCAGAGAACTTGGGGATGATGGTCAAATCTGTCTGGATGGTCTTCATAATGCTGCTTCACCTCCACCAATGTCACCTTCCTGTTCCCCTCAGACAGTATCAGGTCTGGGTTTGCTGTATTTGGGTCCAGGGTGAGATGACAGGCATCTGTAGACAAAAGGATAGTTTAATCAAACCACATCTTCATATAAAATGTTGTTTTGTAGGTAGAGAACAAGTATTGATTAGTTACTATATCACTATGGTTCTGAATATGTAGTTAATTAGGATTGAAGAGACGTACATTTCCTCAGCCCTGATTTCAGCCTGAACTCTCCACCATGATCCACACTGTAGGAGAAACAGGTTATTGACTGACAAAGACCTAATACAGCAGTCAACATTTAAACCATATTGTTGTGTTCTGGTACACTATCCAAGTTCATTACTAGAGAAATACAGGTATTCTATCCTACCTACTGCATACAGAACAGAGTACAATTCTTTACTAGATACATACAGGTATTCTACCCTACCTACTGCATTCAGAACAGAGTACAATTCATTACTAGAGACATACAGGTATTCAATCCTACCAACTGCATACAGAACAGAGTACAATTCATTACTAGAGACATACAGGTATTCTATCATACCTACTGCATACAGAACAGAGTACAATTCCAACAGGATATCAGAGATGCAGAAGAAGAGTATTCATGTGGTGATGATGTATGCTGTGTTGGAGTGCTAAGCCTGCTGGGTAAACGTCCCCTGTATTCTACCATCATGTCCTCATGTTACTGAACCTACTACACTACATAGGACACAACCACTGCTCACACTATTAGGACATCTATTCTGACTTACTTACTTCATCGTTTATCTGTGGGATCCACCAGAGCAGCTGAAAGCAGTCCCCCCTGCAGAGTCTCCTGGGTGATTGTAGCTCAGGGTCCAGCTCTTTCAGGTGGGAGGGGTTTGACCTCAGAGCTGAAGACAGAGCAGCACAGCCCTCCTCTGTGACCAGACAGCCAGACAGCCTACAGAGAGACACAACAGCTGTCTAGGTTGGTGGACTGGTGTCAATCATCTTGTAGGACACCCATATATTTGTCCATGACACAAACATTTGTCATGAAACATCAGATGTTCAGTATTTGTTTTACTAAGCTCAGTACCGACCTGACTGAAACAGCTGTACTTACCCCTTCCTCTAGTGTGTGTAGTTTACAGTCTGGATCCTCCAGTCCAGCAGACAGCAGTGTAACTCCTGAGTCCTGCAGGTCATTGTCTCTCAGCTCCAGTTGTTTCAGTTGTGAGTTGGGTGAACTCAGGACTGAGGCCAGATCTGAACAGCAACCTCTGTCAGACCACACTGACCTAGACTAGAGGACAGAAGAGCACATGATTAACAAATGTTTAAAACATCCACATAATAACTCATACTGAAGAAAGTTAACTCACACTAGTGTCTGTATGTTGCAGAGTGGACTGGTTAGTCCAACACAGAGCAGCTTCACTCCTCTGTCTCCCAGGTCATTGTAGCTGAGGTCCAGTTCTCTCAGGGGGGAGTTTGGTGTCTGCAGAGCTGAGGCCAGAGTCTCACAGGATTCATATGTGAGTTTACAGCCAGACAGTCTGGAGAGAGGAGATATAGTGATATACTGTTAAATATGCAAAGCTTTAAGAATAATGAGATGCATTAAGATAATAACAGAAGGACACATACTAACTCACTCAAGATATTTACCTTAGTTTTATATATGTTATGTATGTTTCTGGATATGTCCCAAAAATGTTAAAATAATGTTACAAACATACACATACTAACTATACTGAACAGAAATATAAACCCAACATGTAAAGTGTTGGTCCCACGTTTCATGAGCTGAAATAAAAGATCCCAGATATGTTCCATACGCACAAAAGCTTATTTCTCTCAAATGTTGTGCATAAATTTGTTTAGATCCCTGTTAGTGAGCATTTCTCCTTTGTTAAGATAATAAATTGTGTTAAGATAATCCATTCACCTGACAGGTGTGGTATATCAAGAAGCTGATTAAACTGCATGATCATTACACAGGTCCACCTTGTACTGGGGACAATAAAAGGCCACTCTGAAATGTGCAGTTTTGTCACACAACACAATGAAACAGATGTGTCAAGTTTTGAGGGAGTGTGCAATTGGCATGATGACTGCAGGAATGTCCACCAGAGCTGTTGCTAGAGAATTTTATGTTAATTTCTCTTCCATAAACCGCCTCCAACATCGTTTTAGAGAATTTGGCAGTACATCCAACCGGCCTCACAACTGCAGATCACATGTAACCACGCCAGCCCAGGACCTCCACATCCGGCTTCTTCACCTGCAGGATGGTCTGAGACAAGCCACCAGGACAGCTGATTTAACTGTGGGTTTTCACAACCGAATAATTTCTGCACAAACTGTCAGAAACCGTCTCAGGGAAGCTCATCTGCGTACTCGTCATCCTCACCAGGGTCTTGACCTGACTGCAGTTCGGCGTCGAAACCGACTTCAGTGGGCAAATGCTCACCTTCGATGGCCACTGGCACACTGGAGAAGTGTGCTCTTCACGGATGAATCCCGGTTTCAACTGTACCGGGAAGATGGCAGAAAGCGTGTATGGCGTCGTGATGGCATTGTGTGGGCGAGCGGTTTGCTGATGTCAACATTGTGAACAGAGTGCCCCATGGTGGCAGTGGGGTTATGGTTTAGGCAGGCATAAGCTACGGACAATGAACACAATCACATTTTATCGATGGCAATTTGAATCCACAGAGATACCTTGACGAGATCCTGAGGCCCATTGTCGTGCCATTCAACCGCCGCCATCACCTCATGTTTCAGCATGATAATGCACGGCCCCATGTCACAAGGATCTGTATACAATTCCTGGAAGCTGAAAATGTCCCAGTTCTCCATGGACTGCATACTCACCAGACATGCATGTTTGGGATGCTCTGGATCGACGTGTACGACAGCATCTTCCAGTTCCTGGCAGTTTCCAGCAACTTCGCACAGCCATTGAAGAGGAGTGGGACAACATTCCACAGGCCACAATCAACAGCCTGATCAACTCTATGTGAAAGAGATGTGTCGCGCTGCATGAGGCAAATGGTGGTCACACCAGATACGGACTGGTTTTCTGATACACACCGATACTTATTTTTTTAAAGGTATCTGTGACCAACAGATGCATATCTGAATTCCCATTTATGTGAAATACATAGATTAGGGCCTAATGAATTTATTTCAATTTACTGATTTCCTCGTATGAACTATAACTCAGTAAAACCTTTCAAATTTTTGCATGTTGCGTTTATATTCTTGTTCAGTATATAGTACATACATAATACATAAACACTCACAGTGGATACTGAAGATAGTTAACTCACACTAGTGTCTGTATGTTGCAGAGTGGACTGGTTAGTCCAACACAGAGCAGCTCCACTCCTCTGTCTCCCAGGTCATTGTAGCTGAGGTCCAGTTCTCTCAGGGGGGAGTTTGGTGTCTGCAGAGCTGAGGCCAGAGTCTCACAGGATTCATATGTGAGTTTACAGCCAGACAGTCTGGAGAGAGGAGATATGTTGATACACTGTTAAATATGCAAAGCTTTAAGAATAATGAGATACATTAAGACAATAACAGAAGGACACATGATTAACCAATGTCAAAAAAATACTAACTCACTCAAGACATTTAACCTTAGTTTGATATATTTATCACATTTTATGTACGTTTCTGCATATTTACCAAGATGTTCAAATAATGTTAAAAACATACACATACTAACTACATACATAATATATAAACACTCACAGTGGATACTGAAGATATTTAACTCACACTAGTGTCTGTATGTTGCAGAGCGGACTGGTTAGTCCAACACAGAGCAGCTTCACTCCTCTGTCCCCCAGGTGATTGTAACTGAGGTCCAGTTCTCTCAGGGGGGAGTTTGGTGTCTGCAGAGCTGAAGCCAGAGTCTCACAGGATGTATATGTGAGGTCACATTGATCCAGTCTGGAGAGAGGCGATCATCTGTTAGATATACAAATCCTTCAGAATAATGATACTGTATACATCAACTCAATAGCAGAACTTACAGTGCTCTCTTGCAGGTTTTCACTACCGGCATTAACCTCTGATAACCTTCCTCTGATGTGGTGTATGTCTTCAGGTCAAACTCCTCCAGCACCTCCTCTGACATCAGTAACAGGTAGGCCAGGGCTGAACATTGGTCAGGTTTTAGTATTGTTTCTGAAAGAGTTCCTGATCGCAGTGAGGTTTGCATTTCTTCAACTAGAGAGTTGGCACCAAGTTCATTCAGACAGTGGAACAAGTTGATGATCCTTTCTGGTGAGGATTCCCGTTTGATCTTGTCTAAAAGGTACCTGACTGTTCTCTCAACTATTTCCTCATTGCTCTGTGTTGTACTTCCTGTCTGTGTCAGAAGGCCTCGTAACAGATTCTGATTGGACTCCAGTGAGAGACCCAGAAGGAAGCGGAGGAACAGGTCCAGGTGTCCATTCTCACTCTTCAAGGCCTGGTCCACTGCTCTCCTGTGTAAGTCAAACAACTGGATTGACTCCTCCTCTTCATCCTCACTAGTGGTGGAAAAAACATTTTCCTTCTTGTCCAGACATGATTCTAAAGCATGCACTGCTGCTAGAAACTCCTGAATGCTCAGATGCACAAAGCTGTAGACCTTGTCTTGGTTCAGCCCAGATTCTTCTTTAAAGATCTCTGTACACAATGCTGAGTACTCTGATGCCTCTGTGACATCAAGGCCACACTCTCTCAGGTCCTCCTCATAGAAGATCAGGTTGCCCTTCTGCAGTTGTTGGAAAGCCAGCTTTGCCAGTTTCAGGATCATCTCTTTGTCTGACTGAGACAGTTCCTTTGGGTTTGTCTCTGTGGCTTTGTTGTACTTCTTGTTCTTCACAATGATTTGGATGAGCGTGAAGTGTGAGTACATCTGGGTCAGAGTTTTGGGGACTTCATCCCCCTTCTCTGCCTCTTTCAGCATCATCTCAAGGACAGTGGCTGATATCCAACAGAAGACTGGCATGTGGCACATGATGTGGAGGCTCCTTGATGTCTTCATGTGTTTGATGATTTCATTGGCCAGATTCCTGATCTGTGATTTTCTTCCTGAAGTACTCCTCCTTCTGTGGATCATTGAACCCTCGTACCTCTGTCACCTGGTCAACACACTCAGGTGGGATCTGATTGGCTGCTGCAGGCCGTGAGGTTATCCAGAGGAGAGCAGAGGGAAGCAGATTCCCCTTGATGAGGTTTGTCAGCAGCACATCCACTGAGGTTGGCTTCGTGACATCACAGCACCTCTCATTGTTTTTGAAGTCTAGAGGAAGTCGAGCACTCATCCAGACCATCAAAATGAAAACAGTTTTGGTTTCCCCATCTTCAATGTTGTCAATCTCTTTCAGCTCTGAGAAGTAGTGGGAAAGAAGTTGCATCAGACTGTATTGGTCCTTTTTCAGGTTCAGATCACGGAAAGGAAGAGGAAACATGAAATTAACGTCCTGATTTGCTTTTCCCTCTGCCCAGTCAAGGATGACCTTCTGCACAGAGACTGTTTTTCCAACGCCAGCGATTCCTTTTGTCAGCACAGTTCTGATAGGTTTGTCTTGTCCAGCTAAAGGATTGAAGATGTCGTTGCATTTTATTGGTGTCTCTTGTGTGCTTTGTTTCTTGGATGCCATCTCTATCTGTCTCACCTCATGTTCATTATTGACCCCTCCACTTCCACCCTCTGTGATGTAGAGCTCTGTGTAGATGTCCTTTAACAGACTTTGGTTTCCATGGTGTCCAATTCCTTCAGATATGTGTTGATACTTGTGTTTCAGTTTAGCCTTAATGTCTTGTTGGACTGTCAGAAGAGTTTGACCTGTAGGAAAACAATGAGATTGATATTAATACCATAAAACTAGAAGATTAACTTTTGAAAGTTCAAACTGATCAACATGATCTAATATTAAAGCAGTAATTTGATCAATAGAGAAAGATGTAAGGTGTGGACGGGAGGGCTGTTGCAACTCCCAGTCTTACTCCTCATACCCAGAGGGTTGTGTGTGAACATTACAGCACCCTGGCTGACAATCCCCTCCATCGTCTCAACTGGATCCTGAATGTTTTCATAGTCCAACTGGTAGTCAGAGCTTTTCATCTGTTGTTCAGACATTTTGCCACGTCTCAGAGGTTCCCGGCTGGGTGTAGGTGACTCTGCTCTGGGCTTCTGGACACTTTCAACAAAACAGGGAGAGACAGATCACTTCATCATTAGTGCATCAATATCACATCAACAACTGCATAGCTGAACTCAAGTCCTGATGTTTCTTTGAAATGAGGGGCTGCTGTTCTGAAGCCTTTTCCAGATTGCAAAAAATCTGAAGCATGTACGGGATTCTCTACTTTACACACAGTCTCTACTCTACTCATTCACTATGGGATTCTCTACTTTACCCACAGTCTCTACTCTACTCATTCACTGTATGGGATTCTCTACTTTACACACAGTCTCTACTCTACTCATTCACTATGGGATTCTCTACTTTACACACAGTCTCTACTCTACTCATTCACTATGGGATTCTCTACTTTACACACAGTCTCTACTCTACTCATTCACTATGGGATTCTCTACTTTACACACAGTCTCTACTCTACTTATTCACTATGGGATTCTCTACTTTACACACAGTCTCTACTCTACTCATTCACTATGGGATTCTCTACTTTACACACAGTCTCTACTCTACTCATTCACTATGGGATTCTCTACTTTACACACAGTCTCTACTCTACTTATTCACTATGGGATTCTCTACTTTACACAGTCTCTGCTCTACTCATTCACTATGGGATTCTCTACTTTCACCACACACAGTCTCTACTCTACTCATTCACTGTATGGGATTCTCTACTTTACACACAGTCAGACCTCTACTCTACTCATTCACTAGGGATTCTCTACTTTACACACAGTCTCTACTCTACTCATTCACTATGGGATTCTCTACTTTACACACAGTCTCTACTCTACTCATTCACTATGGGATTCTCTACTTTACACACAATCTCTACTCTACTCATTCACTATGGGATTCTCTACTTTACACACAGTCTCTACTCTACTCATTCACTATGGGATTCTCTACTTTTACACACAGTCTCTACTCTACTCATTCACTATGGGATTCTCTACTTTACACACAATCTCTACTCTACTCATTCACTATGGGATTCTCTACTTTACACACAGTCTCTACTCTACTCATTCACTATGGGATTCTCTACTTTACACAGTCTCTACTCTACTCATTCATTGCCCAGAGAACAGACTACTCTGGCCATTTCAGTGATGAATGGAGAATGGTGCTTGTTTAATAAAGCTACATCAATCAATGTCTGCAAGATCACATCCTGATAGTATTCTACAGAACCCAATATAATAGCATAGTATAAAGTTACTGGAAGACAAAAAACACCACATTTCTTATGAGATGTTAAGATGACTGTGCGAATGGTCAAATTTCTCTCTCATGTGGCCAAAACCCAACAGAGTGCCACTAGGCAAAATATGTGCTGTGATTGAAACAAAACACAGGTATGCTGCAGTTTGTTAACATCATCTGCTCTACAATTCGCTCACTGTACTTCATTCAAAACACAAAACAGAACTGTACAAAACTCAACTGAATGAGATCAAATGGTTGACTTGCAAGAATTTCCAAGACCGGCCTGATTGAAACAGCAAATTTGTCAGTAAACTTTCCAAATGTCGACAAAACAAAATACGCGGTGGGATCTTTTTGTGTTTGTAAAATTAATTATGCGAGAAATGGCGGTGGAAACGCATTTATCTGCAAATACTGATATAATAACCATCATATAGAAGTAAAGTTGGAGTCACGAGATGACATGCTGTGTGGTCCTCCCACTACGACTCAGGAAAGCATGTCGTTTATTAGGCTACAGATGAAATAAGTTCTGATGAACTTCACAGGGTGGTGAAAGTGCCCGGTGACAAGCTTGATGCTCCTTTCAATAAATATCCAGGGTCTTATTCTGGTGACATGTGGGTTATGTCATCATTATAATCCAGATGATGATCTATGGGGTTATAATGATGACAGAACCCTGACAGTTTGTATTTTGAATTTCATGGTCGCACATTGAGTTTCATGGTTGTAAGTACGGTTCCTCTTCAAGCTTCTTCCTGAGATTTGATTGATGGAACAATCCAGCCAATGGTTGCAACAATAGGCAGCTGTGGTTTTGGCTGATTGGTCAGGAGTAAAAGGTCATGCCCACAAAGCTGCTGAAACCATTTTGTTTTTACATGCGAATCTCTTTCTATAACTTTTTACAAGTTTACGAATCTCTTGGTAATGTGACACTGACAGAACTTTGAGCGTGCAGAGATAAACAAATCTGCAAGTGTATTTTTGATTCACAGCAGAATATTGTAATAATTGTATTAATTCTGAAAATAAATGCTTACAAATCTTATTGAATGTATTCAAAATGTCAAGTTATAAGTTTGCGACTTTGTTAAATTTCACACAACATGATACATAACAGATTTGTGAATCGTACTTGCAACCACGAATCTCAATGTGCCACGAAATTCTAAATACTCACAGGGTTCTGTCTTCCTTATTACCCCATAGTGATCGATGCTTGGCTGCTGTTTGACACCCCAAAAGTATCTTCCTCTGTTTTCCATAATAGGAATCTCATCATGTAGGTAACCTACCTGCACCATAATCTCATCATGTAGGTAACCTACCTGCACCATAATATGAATCTCATCATGTAGGTAACCTACCTGTACCACAATCTCATCATGTAGGTAACCTACCGGCACCATAATCTCATCATGTAGGTAACCTACCTGCACCATAATCTCATCATGTAGGTAACCTACCTGCACCATAATCTCATCATGTAGGTAACCTACCTGCACCATAATCTCATCATGTAGGTAACCTACCGGCACCATAATCTCATCATGTAGGTAACCTACCTGCACCATAATAGGAATCTCATCATGTAGGTAACCTACATGCACCATAATCTCATCATGTAGGTAACCTACCGGCACCATAATATGAATCTCATCATGTAGGTAACCTACCTGCACCATAATCTCATCATGTAGGTAACCTACCGCACCATAATCTCATCATGTAGGTAACCTACCTGCACCATAATAGGAATCTCATCATGTAGGTAACCTACCTGCACCATAATCTCATCATGTAGGTAACCTACCGGCACCATAATCTCATCATGTAGGTAACCTACCGGCACCATAATCTCATCATGTAGGTAACCTACCTGCACCATAATATGAATCTCATCATGTAGATAACCTACCTGCACCATAATCTCATCATGTAGGTAACCTACCTGCACCATAATCTCATCATGTGGGTAACCTACCTGCACCATAATATGAATCTCATCATGTAGGTAACCTACCTGCACCATAATCTCATCATGTAGGTAACCTACCCGCACCATAATCTCATCGTGTAGGTAACCTACCTGCACCATAATATGAATCTTATCATGTAGGTAACCTACCTGCACCATAATCTCATCATGTAGGTAACCTACCTGCACCATAATATGAATCTCATCATGCAGATAACCTACCTGCACCATAATCTCATCATGTAGGTAACCTACCTGCACCATAATCTCATCATGTAGTTAACCTACCAGCACCATAATCTCATCATGTAGGTAACCTACCTGCACCATAATATGAATCTCATCATGTAGGTAACCTACCTGCACCATAATCTCATCATGTAGGTAACCTACCTGCACCATAATCTCATCATGTAAGTAACCTACCTGCACCATAATATGAATCTTATCATGTAGGTAACCTACCTGCACCATAATCTCATCATGTAGGTAACCTACCTGCACCATAATATGAATCTCATCATGTAGATAACCTACCTGCACCATAATCTCATCATGTAGGTAACCTACCTGCACCATAATCTCATCATGTAGTTAACCTACCAGCACCATAATCTCATCATGTAGGTAACCTACCTGCACCATAATCTCATCATGTAGGTAACCTACCTGCACCATAATCTCATCATGTAGGTAACCTACCTGCACCATAATCTCATCATGTAGGTAACCTACCTGCACCATAATATGAATCTCATCATGCGAGATAACCTACCTGCACCATAATCTCATCATGTAGTTAACCTACCAGTACCATAATCTCATCATGTAGGTAACCTACCTGCACCCATAATATGAATCTCATCATGTAGGTAACCTACCTGCACCATAATCTCATCATGTAGGTAACCTACCGGCTCATAATCTCATCATGTAGTTAACCTACCAGCACCATAATCTCATCACGTAGGTAACCTACCTGCACCATAATCTCATCATGTAGGTAACCTACCTGCACCATAATCTCATCATGTAGGTAACCTACCCTGCACCATAATATGAATCTCATCATGTAGATAGCCTACCTGCACCATAATCTCATCATGTAGGTAACCTACCTGCACCATAATCCCATCGTGTAGGTAACCTACCTGCACCATAATCTCATCATGTAGGTAACCTACCTGCACCATAATATGAATCTCATCATGTAGGTAACCTACCTGCACCATAATCTCATCATGTAGGTAACCTACCGGCACCATAATCTCATCATGTAGGTAACCTACCTGCACAATAATCTCATCATGTAGGTAACCTACCTGCACCATAATCTCATCATGTAGGTAACCTACCTGCACCACAATATGAATCTCATCATGTAGGTAACCTACCTGCACCATAATATGAATCTCATCATGTAGGTAACCTACCTGCACCATAATCTCATCATGTAGGTAACCTACTGCACCATAATCTCATCATGTAGGTAACCCTACCTGCACCATAATCTCATCTGCGTAGGTAACCTACCTGCACCATAATCTCATCATGTAGGTAACCTACCTGCACCATAATCTCATCATGTAGGTAACCTACCGGCACCATAATCTCATCATGTAGGTAACCTACCTGCACCATAATAGGAATCTCATCATGTAGGTAACCTACCTGCACCATAATCTCATCATGTAGGTAACCTACCGGCACCATAATATGAATCTCATCATGTAGATAACCTACCTGCACCATAATCTCATCATGTAGGTAACCTACCGGCACCATAATCTCATCATGTAGGTAACCTACCTGCACCATAATAGGAATCTCATCATGTAGGTAACCTACATGCACCATAATCTCATCATGTAGGTAACCTACCTGCACCATAATATGAATCTCATCATGTAGATAACCTACCTGCACCATAATCTCATCATGTAGGTAACCTACCTGCACCATAATCTCATCATGTAGTTAACCTACCAGCACCATAATCTCGTCATGTAGGTAACCTACCTGCACCATAATCTCATCATGTAGGTAACCTACCTGCACCATAATATGAATCTCATCATGTAGGTAACCTACCTGCACCATAATCTCATCATGTAGGTAACCTACCAGCACCATAATCTCGTCATGTAGGCAACCTACCTGCACCATAATCTCATCATGTAGGTAACCTACCGGCACCATAATCTCATCATGTAGGTAACCTACCTGCACCATAATATGAATCTCATCATGTAGATAACCTACCTGCACCATAATCTCATCATGTAGGTAACCTACCTGCACCATAATCTCATCATGTGGGTAACCTGCCTGCACCATAATATGAATCTCATCATGTAGGTAACCCTACCTGCACCATAATCTCATCAGCGTAGGTAACCTACCTGCACCATAATCTCATCATGTAGGTAACCTACCTGCACCATAATATGAATCTTATCATGTAGATAACCTACCTGCACCATAATCTCATCATGTAGGTAACCTACCTGCACCATAATATGAATCTCATCATGCAGATAACCTACCTGCACCATAATCTCATCATGTAGGTAACCTACCTGCCATAATCTCATCATGTAGTTAACCTACCAGCACCATAATCTCATCATGTAGGTAACCTACCTGCACCATAATATGAATCTCATCATGTAGTAACCTACCTGCACCATAATCTCATCATGTGGTGTAACCTACCTGCACCATAATCTCATCATGTAGGTAACCTACCTGCACCTTAATATGAATCTTATCATGCAGTAACCTACCTGCACCATAATCTCATCATTGGGTAACCCACCTGCACCATAATATGAATCTCATCTTGTAGATAACCTACCTGCCATAATCTCATCATGTAGGTAACCTACCTGCACCATAATCTCATCATGTAGTTAACCTACCAGCACCATAATCTCATCATGCTAGGTAACCTACCTGCACCATAATCTCATCATGTAGGTAACCTACCTGCACCATAATCTCATCATGTAGGTAACCTACCTGCACCATAATCTCATCATGTAGGTAACCTACCTGCACCATAATATGAATATCATCATGTAGATAACCTACCTGCACCATAATCTCATCATGTAGTTAACCTACCAGTACCATAACCTCATCATGTAGGTAACCTACCTGCACCATAATATGAATCTCATCATGTAGGTAACCTACCTGCACCATAATCTCATCATGTAGGTAACCTACCGGCATCATAATCTCATCATGTAGTTAACCTACCAGCACCATAATCTCATCATGTAGGTAACCTACCTGCACCATAATCTCATCATGTAGGTAACCTACCTGCACCATAATCTCATCATGTAGGTAACCTACCTGCACCATAATATGAATCTCATCATGTAGATAACCTACCTGCACCATAATCTCATCATGGGTAACCTACCTGCACCATAATCTCATCATGTAGGTAACCTACCTGCACCATAATCTCATCATGTAGGTAACCTACCTGCACCATAATATGAATCTCATCATGTAGATAACCTACCTGCACCATAATCTCATCATGTAGGTAACCTACCTGCACCATAATATGAATCTCATCATGTAGGTAACCTACCTGCACCATAATCTCATCATGTAGGTAACCTACCGGCACCATAATCTCATCATGTAGGTAACCTACCTGCACCATAATCTCATCATGTAGTTAACCTACCAGCACCATAATCTCATCATGTAGGTAACCTACCTGCACCATAATATGAATCTCATCATGTAGGTAACCTACCTGCACCATAATCTCATCATGTAGGTCACCTACCTGCACCATAATCTCATCATGTAGGTAACCTACCTAAACCATAATATGAATCTTATCATGTAGGTAACCTACCTGCACCATAATCTCATCATGTAGGTAACCTACCTGCACCATAATATGAATCTCATCATGTAGATAACCTACCTGCACCATAATCTCATCATGTAGGTAACCTACCTGCACCATAATCTCATCATGTAGTTAACCTACCAGCACCATAATCTCATCATGTAGGTAACCTACCTGCACCATAATCTCATGGCTGTAGGTAACCTACCTGCACCATAATCTCATCATGTAGGTAACCTACCTGCACCATAATCTCATCATGTAGGTAACCTACCTGCACCATAATATGAATCTCATCATGTAGATAACCTACCTGCACCATAATCTCATCATGTAGTTAACCTACCAGTACCATAATCTCATCATGTAGGTAACCTACCTGCACCATAATATGAATCTCATCATGTAGGTAACCTACCTGCACCATAATCTCATCATGTAGGTAACCTACCGGCACCATAATCTCATCATGTAGTTAACCTACCAGCACCATAATCTATCATGTAGGTAACCTACCTGCACCATAATCTCATCATGTAGGTAACCTCACTGCACCATAATCTCATCATGTAGGTAACCTACCTGCACCATAATATGAATCTCATCATGTAGATAACCTACCTGCACCATAATCTCATCATGTAGGTAACCTACCTGCACCATAATCTCATCGGTGTAGGTAACCTACCTGCACCCATAATCTCATCATGTAGGTAACCTACCTGCACCATAATATGAATCTCATCATGTAGATAACCTACCTGCACCATAATCTCATCATGTGGGTAACCTACCTGCACCATAATATGAATCTCATCATGTAGGTAACCTACCTGCACCTAATATCATCATGTAGGGTAACCTACCGGCACCATAATCTCAACATGTGAGGTAACCTACCTGCACAATAATCTCATCATGTAGGTAACCTACCTGCACCATAATCTCATCATGTAGGTAACCTACCTGCACCACAATATGAATCTCATCATAGTAGGTAACCTACCTGCCCATAATATGAATCTCATCATGCTGAGGTAACCTACCTGCACCATAATCTCATCATGTAGGTAACCTACGCACCATAATCTCATCATGTAGGTAACCTACCTGCACCATAATCTCATCATGTAGGTAACCTACCTGCACCATATCTCATCATGTAGGTAACCTACCTGCACCATAATCTCATCATGTAGGTAACCTACCGGCACCATAATCTCATCATGTAGGTAACCTACCTGCACCATAATAGGAATCTCATCATGTAGGTAACCTACCTGCACCATAATCTCATCATGTAGGTAACCTACCGGCACCATAATATGAATCTCAACATGTAGATAACCTACCTGCACCATAATCTCATCATGTAGGTAACCCACCGGCACCATAATCTCATCAGGTAGGTAACCTACCTGCCCATAATAGAATCTCATCATGTAGGTAACCTACATGCACCATAATCTCATCATGTAGGTAACCTACCTGCACCATAATATGAATCTCATCATGTAGATAACCTACCTGCACCATAATCTCATCATGTAGGTAACCTACCTGCACCATAATCTCATCATGTAGTTAACCTACCAGCACCATAATCTCGTCATGTAGGTAACCTACCTGCACCATAATCTCATCATGTAGGTAACCTACCTGCACCATAATATGAATCTCATCATGTAGGTAACCTACCTGCACCATAATCTCATCATGTAGGTAACCTACCTGCACCATAATCTCATCATGTAGGTAACCTACCGGCACCATAATCTCATCATGTAGGTAACCTACCGGCACCATAATCTCATCATGTAGGTAACCTACCTGCACCATAATATGAATCTCATCATGTAGATAACCTACCTGCACCATAATCTCATCATGTAGGTAACCTACCTGCACCATAATCTCATCATGTAGGTAACCTACCTGCACCATAATATGAATCTCATCATGTAGGTAACCTACCTGCACCATAATCTCATCATGTAGGTAACCTACCTGCACCATAATCTCATCATGTAGGTAACCTACCTGCACCATAATATGAATCTTATCATGTAGATAACCTACCTGCACCATAATCTCATCATGTAGGTAACCTACCTGCACCATAATATGAATCTCATCATGCAGATAACCTACCTGCACCATAATCTCATCATGTAGGTAACCTACCTGCACCATAATCTCATCATGTAGTTAACCTACCAGCACCGATAATCTCATCATGTAGGGGTAACCTACCTGCACCATAATATGAATCTCATCATGTAGGTAACCTACCTGCACCATAATCTCATCATGTAGGTAACCTACCTGCACCATAATCTCATCATGTAGGTAACCTACCTGCACCATAATATGAATCTTATCATGTAGGTAACCTACCTGCACCATAATCTCATCATGTAGGTAACCTACCTGCACCATAATATGAATCTCATCATGTAGATAACCTACCTGCACCATAATCTCATCATGTAGGTAACCTACCTGCACCATATTCTCATCATGTAGTTAACCTACCAGCACCATAATCTCATCATGTAGGTAACCTACCTGCACCATAATCTCATCATGTAGGTAACCTACCTGCACCATAATCTCATCATGTAGGTAACCTACCTGCACCATAATCTCATCATGTAGGTAACCGTACCCACCATAATATGAATCTCATCATGTAGATAACCTACCTGCACCATAATCTCATCATGTAGTTAACCTACCAGTACCATAATCTCATCATGTAGGTAACCTACCTGCACCATAATATGAATCTCATCATGTAGGTAACCTACCTGCACCATAATCTCATCATGTAGGTAACCTACCGGCACCATAATCTCATCATGTAGTTAACCTACCAGCACCATAATCTCATCATGTAGGTAACCTACCTGCACCATAATCTCATCATGTAGGTAACCTACCTGCACCATAATCTCATCATGTAGGTAACCTACCTGCACCATAATATGAATCTCATCATGTAGATAACCTACCTGCACCATAATCTCATCATGTAGGTAACCTACCTGCACCATAATCTCATCATGTAGGTAACCTACCTGCACCATAATCTCATCATGTAGGTAACCTACCTGCACCATAATATGAATCTCATCATGTAGATAACCTACCTGCACCATAATCTCATCATGTAGGTAACCTACCTGCACCATAATATGAATCTCATCATGTAGGTAACCTACCTGCACCATAATCTCATCATGTAGGTAACCTACCGGCACCATAATCTCATCATGTAGGTAACCTACCTGCACAATAATCTCATCATGTAGGTAACCTACCTGCACCATAATCTCATCATGTAGGTAACCTACCTGCACCACAATATGAATCTCATCATGTAGGTAACCTACCTGCACCATAATATGAATCTCATCATGTAGGTAACCTACCTGCACCATAATCTCATCATGTAGGTAACCTACCGGCACCATAATCTCATCATGTAGGTAACCTACCTGCACCATAATCTCATCATGTAGGTAACCTACCTGCACCATAATCTCATCATGTAGGTAACCTACCTGCACCATAATCTCATCATGTAGTAACCTACCGGCACCATAATCTCACTGGCTGTAGGTAACCTACCTGCACCATAATAGGAATCTCATCGTGTAGGTAACCTACCTGCACCATAATCTCATCATGTGCAGGTAACCTACCGGCACCATAATGAATCTCATCTGTAGATAACCTACCTGCACCATAATCTCATCATGTAGGTAACCTACCGGCACCATAATCTCATCATGTAGGTAACCTACCTGCACCATAATAGGAATCTCATCATGTAGGTAACCTACATGCACCATAATCATCATGTAGGTAACCTACCTGCACCATAATATGAATCTCATCATGTAGATAACCTACCTGCACCATAATCTCATCATGTAGGTAACCTCACCTGCACCATAATCTCATCATGTAAAGTTAACCTACCAGCACCATAATCTCGTCATGTAGGTAACCTACCTGCACCATAATCTCATCATGTAGGTAACCTACCTGCACCATAATATGAATCTCATCATGTAGGTAACCTACCTGCACCATAATCTCATCATGTAGGTAACCTACCTGCACCATAATCTCATCATGTAGGTAACCTATCTGCACCATAATCTCATCATGTAGGTAACCTACCTGCACCATAATATGAATCTCATCATGTAGATAACCTACCTGCACCATAATCTCATCATGTAGTTAACCTACCAGCACCATAATCTCATCACGTAGGTAACCTACCTGCACCATAATATGAATCTCATCATGTAGGTAACCTACCTGCACCATAATCTCATCATGTAGGTAACCTAATGGCACCATAATCTCATCATGTAGTTAACCTACCAGCACCATAATCTCATCATGTAGGTAACCTACCTGCACCATAATCTCATCATGTAGGTAACCTACCTGCACCATAATCTCATCATGTAGGTAACCTACCTGCACCATAATATGAATCTCATCATGTAGATAACCTACCTGCACCATAATCTCATCATGTAGGTAACCTACCTGCACCATAATCTCATCATGTAGGTAACCTACCTGCACATTAATCTCATCATGTAGGTAACCTACCTGCACCATAATATGAATCTCATCATGTAGATAACCTACCTGCACCATAATCTCATCATGTAGTTAACCTACCAGCACCATAATCTCATCATGTAGGTAACCTACCTGCACCATAATATGAATCTCATCATGTAGGTAACCTACCTGCACCATAATCTCATCATGTAGGTAACCTACCGGCACCATAATCTCATCATGTAGGTAACCTACCTGCACCATAATCTCATCATGTAGGTAACCTACCTGCACCATAATCTCATCATGTAGGTAACCTACCTGCACCATAATATGAATCTCATCATGTAGGTAACCTACCTGCACCATAATATGAATCTCATCATGTAGGTAACCCCACTTGCACCATAATCTCATCATGTAGGTAACCTACCGGCACCATAATCTCATCATGTAGGTAACCTACCTGCACCATAATCTCATCATGTAGGTAACCTACCTGCACCATAATCTCATCATGTGGGTAACCTACCGGCACCATAATCTCATCATGTAGGGTAACCTACCTGAACCATAATAGGAATCTCACTGCTGTAGGTAACCTACCTGCACCATAATCTCATCATGGGTAACCTACCGGCACCATAAATATGAATTCATCATGTAGGTAACCTACCTGCACCATAATCTCATCATGTAGGTAACCTACCGGCACCATAATCTCTATCATGTAGGTAACCTACCTGCACCCATAATCTCATCATGTAGGTAACCTACCGGCACCATAATCTCATCATGTAGGTAACCTACCTGCACCATAATATGAATCTCATCATGTAGGTAACCTACCTGCACCATAATCTCATCATGTAGGTAACCTACCGGCACCATAATCTCATCATGTAGGTAACCTACCTGCACCATAATCTCATCATGTAGGTAACCTACCTGCACCATAATCTCATCATGTAGGTAACCTACCTGCACCATAATATGAATCTCATCATGTAGGTAACCTACCTGCACCATAATATAGAATCCTCATCATTAGGTAACCCCACTTGCACCATAATCTCATCATGGTAGGGTAACCTACCGGCACCATAATCTCATCATGTAGGTAACCTACCGGCACCATAATCTCATCATGTAGGTAACCTACCGGCACCATAATCTCATCATGTAGGTAACCTACCGGCACCATAATCTCATCATGTAGGTAACCTACCTGCACCATAATCTCATCATGTAGGTAACCTACCTGCACCATAATATGAATCTCATCATGTAGGTAACCTACCTGCACCATAATCTCATCATGTAGGTAACCTACCTACACCATAATCTCATCATGTAGGTAACCTACCTGCACCATAATCTCATCATGTAGGTAACCTACCTGCACCATAATATGAATCTCATCATGTAGGTAACCTACCTGCACCATAATCTCATCATGTAGGTAACCTACCTACACCATAATCTCATCATGTAGGTAACCTACCTGCACCATAATCTCATCATGTAGGTAACCTACCTACACCATAATCTCATCATGTGGTAACCTACCTGCACCATAATCTCATCATGTGGGTAACCTACCTGCACCATAATCTCATCATGTAGGTAACCTACCTGCACCATAATCTCATCATGTAGGTAACCTACCTACACCATAATCTCATCATGTAGGTAACCTACCTGCACCATAATCTCATCATGTAGGTAACCTACCTGCACCATAATCTCATCATGTAGGTAACCTACCTGCACCATAATCTCATTATGTAGGTAGCTATGCATATTCTTTTTTGCTGATTTTAGAATATTCACATGAAAATCTGTCGCCAATTGGATAGAAACCTAGCTTGTGATAGAGATTCTTTGCTCTGGGAAGAGGATTCCAGGGGGGCGGAAGAGCGTGGTTACCTTCTTTTAAAGCTACAGCAATTGGTCAAAGGATTTATTTTATTTATTTATTTATTTATTTTTGTATGTATTTTCTATTTTTTTATTACAAATTTTTCTCCCCAATTTCGTGATATCCAATTGGTAGTTACAGTCTTGTCCCATCGCTGCAACTCCCGTATGGACTTGGGAGAGGCGAAGGTCGAGGGCCGTGCATCCTCCGAAACACAACCCAGCCGAGCCGCACTGCTTCTTGACACAATGCCCGCTTAACCTGGAAGCCAGCTGGGTTAAATGTGCACCTGGCAACCGTGTCAGCGTGCATTGCGCCCGGCCCGCCACAGTAGTCAATAGTGCGTGATGGGACAAGAACATCCCTGCCGGCCAAACCCCCCCCCTAACCTGGACGACACTGGGCCAATTGTAATAAAGGTGAAATAAATAAAAAATTGTGCGCCGCCTCATGGGTCTCCCGGTCGCGGCCGGCTGCGACAGAGCCTGGACTCAAACCAGGATCTCTAGTGGCACAGCTAGCACTGCGATGCAGTGCCTTAGACCACTGCGCCACTCGGGAGGCCCCCTGGTCAAAGGATTTTTGGAAACACTTCTCTTAAATTAGTTGTACATCTTTAAAATAACTATATTTACAATTGATCTCTTACCTCTTAGAACTGGTGTCTTGAGTCAGACTCTTTTTAGAGGCAGTGGCCCCCTCCTCTCTCTCAGAATACTTCCTCTTAGAGGCAGTGCCTCTCTCCTCTCTCTCCCCAGACAGACTCATTTAGAGGCAGTGGTCTCCTCCCTCTCTCTCCCCAGAGAGACTCATTTTAGAGGCAGTGGTCCCCTCCCTCTCTCTCCCCCAGAGAGACTCATTTTAGAGGCAGTGGTCCCCTCCTCTCTCTCCCCAGAGAGACTCATTTTAGAGGCAGTGGTCTCCTCCTCTCTCTCCCCAGAGAGACTCATTTTAGAGGCAGTGGTCTCCTCCTCTCTCTCCCCAGAGAGACTCATTTTAGATGTAAGTCAGCTCACTCAGCTACAATAAGAAATAACAGAACAGTCAATATTTCTGAACATTGTTGAAGAACCATTAACAATGACAACACTTTTACTGTCAGTGGTCAAAGTTCAAACAGAGACTTCATGTTGCATTTAAACATGCACAGTCCAATATGTTATTAATTTGATTTGATTTGACTTGGATCCCCATTAGCTGATGCCATAACAACAACTAGTCTACCTCGGGTAAACACAACTAAAAATACGTTACAGCTTAGATTGACAGACATTATAAACATTTACCAAGTAGACATTACATACAGTTAAAATAGCTGACAGGTATTTATTCTATACCAAGGGGAAGCCAGGCTATAATGTATCTTTACGTCTCTCTTTTGCTTCATAATGTCCTTTAATTGCAAGAGGCTGAATGTATCTCACAGGAGAAAGCATCCGAGGAAAGCTAAACAGCGCCCCTCTGTCTCTCTATGTGTAGGCCATCTATCTGATGCTGGTCTGGTCCAAACGAGTATGACATTGTTGCCCGTAGCATTGAAGACAAGGAAGTACCTACGAGCATTTGGCCTTTGATTTAAAAAAGCTCTGTATGACAGACTGATGACCGTGTACTGTATGACAGAGTGATAGACCGTATACTGTATGACAGAGTGATAGACCGTTACTGTATGACAGAGTGATAGACCGTGTACTGTATGACAGAGTGATAGACTGTGGTACTGTATCATAGTTACTGTATGACAGAGTGATAAATAGACGTTACTGTATGACAGACTGATAGACCGTACACAACATAACCGTACTGTTGACAGAGTGATAGACCGTGGTACTGTGCGACAGAGTGATAGACCGTTACTGTATGACAGAGTGATAGACCGTAGTATCACTTTGTATGACAGAGTGATAGACCGTGTACTGTATGACAGAGTGATAGACCGCAAGTCTGTATGACAGAGTGATAGACCGTGTACTGTATGACAGACTGATAGACCGTGTACTTGGTAATGACAGAGATAGACCGTGTACTGTATGACAGAGTGATAGACCGTTACTGTATGACAGAGTGATAGACCGTGTCAACCATGACAGACTGATAGACCGTGGTACTGTATGACAGAGTGATAGACCGTGTACTGATGACAGAGTGATAGAACCGTGTGCTGTATGTCAACATAGTTTGTTTTCTACTTGAACAAACACATAAATCAGGCGACCATGAACCATTCTTTTGCAACTTGCGGTAACTCTCTGTGGTTTAAATCAATAGTTGTTTAGCGGTCCGAAAATGTCGAAACATTCACTTGCTTGACCATGCTGTAGGTCATGTAACTGTCTGTTACATAGAATATGCTTTGTGGACTTAACCGGACAGAAGTTGCTCTCTGGTTTTGTGATAAAACAAAGGTGTGGTTGAATTTATTCTCCCACTGTGTCTTTCTTATTGTTCTCCGCCTTTAGGTCCCAAGCCTATATCAGGGTCACAAGGCATATTATGAATTAACAGATATAGAGCAAAACAAATATTAAAACACATAGATTGTATGTATTTTTCTGTCTTCCCCAGTGATTTTACAGCATGCACTCTCTACTGGTGTGACCTCATAATAAGGCGTGGATGCAATTTGGACACCCGGAAGCTTTAGGCTTCTGTAGGACTGAACTCGCCGAGTTGATATGAGCTTCGAATGTTTTAATTATAGGCTGTGCCCGGGCTTTCTCCGTTTATTTTACCATTTGTATCATGTTAAATATCAGCCACTATCGAGAGCCACCGTCAGTAAAACCCTACACATTTATAACTGTCACTTTAGTGTTCGTTTCTTCCATTTGTAGCTTCCATTTTCATCCATTCCATTCTGTTTCCCTTTCTTTCCTGTGTCCTCAGTTGTTCCTGAGGGTCGTTAGCATTAGGCTAACGTTGTGCAAGAATTTCAGGGACATGTAGCCTGTTTGAATCATTATGGAACTCACCACACGTAGCAGGTTAAACCTGTAGACTGGTTCATGGTTCACGGCTTTTACTGAACCGGTTTCATCCACAGTTCCATGATTAGTGAGAATTGGGTAAATGTATGGGACCCCCTATTCAACCCCTATTGTACACTTTTTTTTCCACCTTCCAATATTTCACTGCGATTGGAACTTGAATATGACAGCTCTTCAGGATGAATCAAACCACTATGTTTTATTCATCAATATATTTAGTGTAAAAGGTTCTCCAAAACCAATTTTTTTTATGATTCATACATACTTTCCTAACCCTAAAATGTGCCTAAATAATCTACAAAATCGGAGTATTTTAAATCTACCAAGCAAGTGGGAGTGTTTTCAGCGGTTGAAATACATTTATTCAGCGCACGCCAAGCGAACCACCCTGCAAAACCCAGTGTTAATAAGGTCCAGATGGTAATGACCGATGGGCGCTAGGGCGCCGCCCCCTTAAATAAAAAATTATTTTTTTTTAAAAAAAAAATAAAAAAATAAAAAAATAATAATAATAATAAAAACATCAGTATGTCAATATTTGTGTGTTTTGAAATATGGAATGCACACAGTAATATGTGTAAGATATGATAGAAAATCATATTTCGCAACCTTTCCTCTGCCTGTCAAACGCTACGTCAGCTCTGGGCGTACAGAAAATTTCCCGAGAGGCGGGTCTACGTAGCAGTTAAGCCAATTGCTAATTTAAGATGTGAATGTATGACATAAAATGTAGCTAATCAGCGATTTTAATTATCCAAGGAGGGCGATTATTTTATCGCCCAAGCTCAGCCCCCTGATAAAATAAGGACCGGGCTCCAGTGGCGCCATTTTTGCTAGACGACAATGGCGAACGCAAACGTTACTCCTCCAAGACCCAAACCTAACTGGGTGAAATCTCTCCTCCAAGATCCGTTGAGAGAGAACTTTGTCAGAGAAAGTTCGGGTGAAAGAGCTGGGCCCAGATCAACCTGACCTCTCAATCAGACAGAGGCTAGCGCAGAAAGGGCAGTATATGCGCGGCTTCTCCGTAGCTGTACACCAGGAAGGCTTGGCCTAGCTGGGTGCACAGATGCTAATGCTTTATTTTGCTTTCCGTGCTTGCTTTTTTAAAACGACGGGTCAGATTCAGCATGGACAGGTACCGGAGTGAGGGATAGTGAAGCACCTGTCAGAGAGAGGTAAAGAAACATGAGAACACCAGGGCACACATGGACAACTCTGTAAAGCTAGCTGTATTAGGAAGGGGTGAACATTGCTGGCGCAGCTGGATGACGGCCACAGGATTGCGGTGTGAGGAAACACAATGAGGAGGTGGATAAAAACAGGCAAACTTCTATCCAAAATTATCGATTGTGTGAAGTTCTGTGGGGCTTTCCCGAGTTGGCCCCTTCCGGGGCACGAGGGGAGACTGATACTCGGACAACCCCGGCATTTTCCGGGGCTTAGTGGATTTGTTGCCTCCTCGACAGTTGTGCTGGAGGAGCACCTGAAGACAGCTACGTTTTAAGAGGGCCGTCAAAGACGATACAGAACGAGCTGTTGGACTGTATGTTGTCAGTGCTTAAGGATTACATCCTGGGAGGAAGTAAAGAGTACTGATTTTATCGCCATTCAAGCTGACGAGACGACTGACGTTTCCACCCACTGCCAGTTGGTGTTGCGATACGCTACATCGATGCTAAAATGGAAGTCCAAGACTTTTCGAGTTCATTTTGATCGAGACCGCAACCGTCGACACCATCGCTCTGCGCTGCTGGAGAGGCTCAGCACCATACTCCACATGGGACAAAAGGGCCAAACTTATTGCCCAGGCTCACGACGGAGCAAGTGATGAGGGAGCCACCGGGCGGAGTGCAGCGTAAAAAATAGTGGATGTGTCACGAAAATACTTTTCACGTCCACTGCTTGCACCTCAGCTGAACCTCAACATGCAGCGGCTCTTCACGCATCCCCAGGATCGTACTCTTTTCCGACCTTTGCAGGATTTTCTGCTTTCTTCTCCAGGTCTCCCAAGCCAACCATCGCTTGACGAAGTGGTTGCGCATAGACTCCCAGAGCCTCTACAACACGGTGGAACTTCCAAGTCGCACTGTAAACACTGTGTACAGTAGCAGGGATGACCTCCTAACGTGAGTTTCCAGACCATCAGAGACTCTGGGAACTTTGGATGCCCCGACTGTCAGAGAGGCGGGGGGCTTTGTGAGGATGCTCAAGACGAGGCTTTCTGTTTTTCCTGGCACTGTTCCACAAGATCCTTGCCAAATGTGGACATGTTTCAGCCAACTGCAGAAGAGGAACATCAACCCTGTCTTCATTAAAGCACTTGTCAGAGGTTCACAGAAAGCATGCTAACAATCAGGTAAAATAACTATATTTACTATTGGCTGATAAAGATGCTGTTAGAAAGATGAATAGTTCACTTGCCAACAGTTTAAAAAGCCTAAATGTGTCTGGTCATCAAAGTAGTGATTATCATAGAGCCGTCACAATTATATTTGTTTTAGTATTTTAAAAGGAAAGAGAAGACATTTACATTACATTTTAGTCATTTAGCAGACGCTCTTATCCAGAGCGACTTGCAGTTAAGAGTGCATTACATTTTTTCCATACTGCCCCCGCATTGGGAAACGAACCCCACAACCTGGCGTTGCAAAGCGCCATGCTCTATCAACTGGAGCTACAGGACCACATTAGTTTTCGGCAAGATCTGAAAAAGAAGTTGGTGGAGTGCAACCCTCAAACATTGAAGAATTACAGCAGTTTGCTGCTGAAGAATGGGCCAAATTGCCAGCAGAAAAAGGTGCAGCAAGCTCATTGATGTCTACAATAAGCATATGTTGGCAGCTATCTTGGCCGCAAAGCTGTGCAACCAAGTACTAGGCTCCAGGGTGCCAATAATTTAGTCCATGACATTTGTCTATATTTTCTAAATTACAATTGTAAAACTTGGTTTACAGGAAATATAATTAAAGGTGTGGAGACCCATTTTTTTCCTCTCAAATTTCAACTGATTTTAGAAGAAATAGGGAATTATTTAAGAAAAGCCCAAGGGTGCCAATATATTTGGACACAACTGTATGCCTTCAGTCTAATTGGAAATGTATGGCAGTAGGAGTTGTTTGTATTTCTCCCCAACCAAAAATGGCTGCCCATTAGGATACCATTCAGGATTTTTTCACCTGTGTTACCACGACAATCCGCCCAAAATGAGCATTGCATTTGTGTAAAGCTCCTTCAGTGTGAATGCGCAAAATTTGATATGGGTCACATGTAAAAACTGATACATAATTGATAACAGATTTACGGTATGTTTGCCTATATATTACTATATACCGGTATTGATACAGACCATTTTGGGTTTTCACTTTACCTTCCTATAACGGTATTTCAATGTTTGGTTTTATTAAATGTGTTAATGCCACTCCGCCATGTGTAACGTCCGTTTTTCTAGTTTACTCCGCAATTTGGGTCGTCTCTCCCTCTCACCAAGTACCACCCCGTCCTCAAGGAGCGCAGTTGTTGTTACTTTCATTACGAGAACAAGTGTTTGTCCAAACGACAATCAGACGTTGATAATAATGCAGGAAAGTACTACACAGTTTGTAATAATTATTCAGGTGTCCACCAGGTCAATTTCTAGAAAGGCCTAGTTGTTATTGAAGATTAACTTTATTGCTAAGTGCACAGCAGAACAAAATTATGTTGCATCCCTCTCACAAATGTATAGAAAAAGGCTTTAAAACGTAATAACATCAGTTAATTATGTACATCACAGGTTAAAAGCAGTTACTAGACATAGTTTGTGTGTATATACACACCTATCTGTCTGTCTGTCTGTCTGTCTGTCTGTCTGTCTGTCTGTCTGTCTGTCTGTCTGTCTGTCATATATATATATATATATATATATATATATATATATATATATATATATATATATATATATAAAAGTCACTGGTTGTGTGTTGAGGGGAATTACAGTGAGCTAAGAAGTGTGATTGCAAGTTATCAAATTAAACTTTATTTTTTGGACCCAGGGCCTCAATTCCCTCTTTGTGTGGGGACAGCGCATCTGACGAGCAGCAACAGCCCATCGGGTCACGGAGGATGCTGGGACCAGGAGAACAACAGAGGTTGGCTATAGAGGTAAGTTGTGATGTAAATTGTCTGTGTTTCCCCATAGAGACTTTTTCAGGCCTGGTAGTATGTAGCCAAAACCCTGAACAATCAGCACCCTTGGTAATCACTACTACTTGAGTTAGACATAGGCATGTGTCAGTCAGGATCACTTGCATCAAAATAGCTTAATTGACCATCCTGAGTCATGCCAAAGAGAGGTTCTCCTTCACCCAGCACCTCATCAACGCAACACTATTGCCTCGGAGAGTTGTTCCCACAACACAGTGTGAAGTTCCCGATACAGCGCTTGAAACAACCGTGGAGGCGTACCCCATGTTGAACAAGGCCAAGCTCAAAACCGAACTGTCCTCATCCTGAGAACAGTGAGTTCAAGGCTTGTAGTGGTGCAGTGCCCTGTACCAGGTTCCTTCATGGAGAACAACTGCCCCAGAGCACTTTCACAGAGACGCAGCCTCCTCAAGATCCTCATCGCCACACCCATGACTTCAACTGCTGAGTCAGAAAGGTGCTTCTCTACACTGAAAAGGATCAAGACCTTCCAGAGAAACAGCACTTGACACAGGATCGCCTGAACGCTCTGGCCATGCTCTCCATGGAGAAGAAACTTGTCAGGGACATTCCTGACTTTAATCAAAGGGTCATTTGGAGAGGTTTGCCACTCAGAAGGACAGACGGGCAAAATTCCTGTACAAATAAGATGACAGACACACACACAGAGCAGCTCTATGCATGTTTCTTTGTATATAGTTGACCTTAGCCTAACAAATCCAGTTATATATGGTACTCTAGAAA